>NC_057804.1:417263688-417563688 GCF_018294505.1 Triticum aestivum
ACCGATCTAGCATGTAACACATCATATCACTTTGTGGCCTCACGCACGGTATTCCCACGGGTGCCACCTTACCTGGCCCGGGACCATTTGCGCCTTTTGGCTCACGTATATGATAGTGCCGCTAGCATCCATCTGACAAAGAACCCGGGCTGACATGGCTAGTCGTGAACCCAACGTGGCACTAACTTACAGGGACAGGCATACATGACCCAGCAATGAACGTGTCGGTCATCAGGGAGTGAATCCAGGATGTAGCACTGGGCTAGCAGGACTCCGGTGAACCGGGCTGTAGCGGGCTAACAGGATTCCGGAATTCATCGCGTGACATTTCCCCGAGGGGACAGACACAGGAATGAAGAAGGACACATGCCGGCCAGCCTAAGTGTTCTGGAGCAGTAGCAAGCTACCATGGCTTAGTGGAAACACAAGGAGACATTTCCCGGTAAGAGAGGCTACTAAGGATAAACAACTAGATAGTGAGATCCCACACATACCAAGCATTTCAATAACATACACACAATATGCACGATATGTGCAAATACAACATGGCATCACAACATGACTCTACAACTCAAGCATTTTATTTAGTAGGCTCCGAGGAGCGAGATATTACAAACATGAGTCTCATGACCCAACATTCAGAGCATACAAGTCAAAGCACAAGCGGAAGCTTAACATGTCTGAGTACAGACATCTACAAATGAAAAAGGCTGAGAAGCCTGGCTATCTACCAGATCCTGCCGAGGGCACAAGATCATAGCTAAGGTAACAAGCTAAATGTCGAAGTCCATGCGGAACTACTAGCGAGACTAAAGTCTCTCTGCAAAAACGTAAAATAGGCAAACGTGAGTACAAATGTACCCAGCAAGACTTACATCAGAACTAACTACATATGCATCATTATCAACAAAGGGGGTGGTGGGGTTTAACTGCAGCAAGCCAGCTTTGACTCGATGGCTATCCTGAACTACGACTGCAAGTAACTCTTTTGAGGTGGCGCACATGAGTCCACATATTCACCATATCAATACACCACTATGGATCCGCTCCCGTCTCCCTATGAGAACACCATCCATAGCACTCACGCTTATCTTGTGTATTTTAGAGTATCCACTTTTCACTTGTCTATGAACTGTACAGGCAACCCAGAAGTCCTTTACCGCGGACACGGCTATTCGAATAGATAACGTTAACCCTGCA
The DNA here is from genome assembly GCF_018294505.1 of Triticum aestivum. Classification (NCBI taxonomy): domain Eukaryota; kingdom Viridiplantae; phylum Streptophyta; class Magnoliopsida; order Poales; family Poaceae; genus Triticum; species Triticum aestivum. The sequence goes on from NC_057804.1 coordinate 417,264,889, forward strand.
GGGGTGTACTTCTTCACACACGCTCTCACCACTTACCGCTTTTTACACGACATGTACTCGGCAACCTTCAAGCGGAAGCCCAGCGAGGGTGTCGGCCACGACCTGACTAACCACACAAGTCTCTCGTCTAGGTTTATCGCCTATTTGGGTTCCATCCGCAAGGAGATCCGGCCGGGGTGTCGCTCACGGCGCCAAACGATGTGAGCAGGGTTCCCAAGCCCACCATCCGGGTGCCACTTGGTACACCGTGCCACTGTGCCTAGTCTGTCCCAAGCCCACCTGTACCGGGTGCCACTTGGTAGACTACTAGCACTACCTACAAACACCAGAAACTAGTTGCAACTCCTGGACAGAGATCAAGTTGATTAATAAGCCGAGAGGGGCCGAGTTACCAGAACCCAATGTGTGGTAGTAGTTGTTCATGGATCACAAACACAGAACTCAGTTCCCGAGGACGGTTTCAATGAGACAACCCACCATGTACTCCTACATGGCCTCTCACCGCTACCTTTACCAAATCGTGTTCACACACTTAGCTCACACAAAGTAGGACCTGTTCACACACCTCCGATTCATCCCCGATGAATCATACCTGACTCAACTCTAAGCAGTAGCAGGCATGACAAACAAGCATGGATGAGTAGGCACATCAGGGCTCAAACAACTCCTACTCATGCTAGTGGGTTTCATCTATTTACTGTGGCGATGACAGGTCATGCAGAGGAAAGGGGTTCAACTACCAAAACATGTAACAGTTGAATCGTTGTTGTCCTAATGCTGTAAAAGAGAGCAGGAGCGAGAGAGTAGGATTGCATCGGAATGAACAAGGGGGTTTTGCTTGCCTGGCACTTCTGAATATAGTATAGTTCTTCATCGGTGTCATCGATCACATCGTCGGTACACGTCTATTAAGAGGGGACAAGCACCGACAAACAAAGAAGAAACACAATCAATGCAATGCAACAATATGATGCATGAATGTGACATGGCAATATGCTGTGGTTTGTGCTAATGCAACTAAAACCAGATTAAATGAAGTTGGTTTGAATCCAAGATTCAAATTCAAACTCCACATGTGGTTATTTAAATGCCATTTAATTGAATTGTCCTAAAAAGTAGTCATAAGTTGTTCTAACATGCATGAAAAAGGTACAGATGGATAGCTTGGATTTTTCTGATAATTTTTCATATATAAATTATTTCAATCTGAGCTACGGTTGAATTTCTATGATTTTTTGAAGTTTGAATCATTTTCTGGAATTTCCTGAATAATTTTAAATCCAGAAAATGAATAACTGCGTCAGCACTGCATCACTGTGACGTCAGCAAGTCAACTGCGGCTGACCAAGTCAAACCTGACCAGTGGGGTCCACTGGTCAGTCACACAGTGCTGTCTGGGTCACCGACAGGTGGGGTCAGGTCGACGGACACATCACAAGTCAGCCCGGACGCGTGGGTCCCGCTGGATTATAAGCTAATTTAAACAAAAAAATAAACCGGAGTTAGTTAGGCACGGGGCCCAGCTGTCGGTGTCACTAAGAGGGTTAATTAGCAGGGTAATTAGTCCCTAACAACGGTGCCACGTCAGCACGCCGGAGTTGAACGCCGGCGAGCTCACGAACGGGGCAGCGACACTCGGGAATGCACTACGGGTGGCGGCTGGACGCGCTGGGGGCACCACGAGGAATCCCTCGCCCACCCGCATCCAGGGGTGCACGCAGCTGAGCGTAGGGAGGCCGGGGTTGACGGCGACGACCTCTTGGGCGGCCGCCGGAGTTCGGCGTTCGTGAGTTTTGCTGCTGCGGCTCGCGGTCGAGCGAACCAGTGCTCTAGGGATGCACTATGCGAGGCTGCGAACGCGTTGCATGCCTATGGATGACCAAATGGTCACCGAAGTGACACCGGCGTCGAGCTCGTGCAGCGGGGCATTTCGGCTCTGGTGGAGGAGGCGGATAGAGCTCGAAATCGGGCATGGAGTTAGGGAGAAACGAAGAAGGGGCTCACATGGAGTCGGTAGGGCGGCTCAGCAAGCTCGGGGAGGTCCGGACGGCGGTGGAATCACGGCGGTGATTGCCGGGACCCGAGGATGAAGATGACATCGATGGCGGCACTCCGAGGGCCTTCCAATCTTGTGGATCGGCGGGGACGGCGTAGCGGATGACGGCGGAGCTCGTGGGCTGGTTGGGGCAGCGAGGGGGATGGGGTGGACACGGAGGCAACGGCAGCGTGCGGTGTGCTCGGGAGAGAGAAACAGAGGAGGGGGGAGGAGCACAGGGAGAGTGAGAGGGGTCGAGGGGTTGCGTGGCGTCGCGGAAAACATCCAGGGTGACGAGGGGACAGCCAGGCAGGCAGCTGCCGGCGTGGCACGCCTCAGTGCCGTGGCTAGCTTCTCCTCTGCCTTCTGGCAGGAGGAAGAAGACGCCCCTGGCCTCGGTGGGCCAGCCAGGTGGCTGGGCTGCCAGGTGGGCTGGGCCTGCTGGAGGAGCTGGGCCAGGCTACAGGGAGGCCAGGTGAGGTTTCTGCCCTTTTTAATTTAGTTTCTGTTTTCTATTTATTTGCTCTGTTTTGATTTAGTTTAGCACTAAATCATTTTTATATAATTCTGAGAATATTTTTGGGCACTCTCTGAATTAATCCGGTGTCCCTCAACATTTCTCAGAATATTTGGAGCTGTCAAAATATTTATAGCAATGTTTTGGAGCCCCAATCAAATACAATATGTGTTGAGGTAAAATCCGAGATGGCTAGGAAAAATGTGCATCACCTCTAGTTGTTGTTTCCAGCATTTTCAAAAACCATGAACATTTTTAAAGGGCATTTTGAAATCATTGAAAAATATTTTGGTTGAACCTATTTGAATTCCTTTGATGCTAGGGTTTAAACATCCCCATTTCAAATTAAATAAAATTTAAACATGATGCAAGCAAGATGCAAACACTAGGCAGCACCAGAAGCTAGGGATGTGACAACTCGCCTCCACTAAACAAGAATCTTGTCCCGAGATTCAAGCGTAGGGTAGGATGAAGGGGGAACACAAACTAACATAATCTTCATGATCCAGGTGGCACTTCATCAGAACGTTGAATCGATCACCATCTTGTCTCGTCATCTTGCTCTGAGAACTCCAACTAACATGACAAGAAGAGGAAAATAAAACTCTAGAAGAATCGATCTTCTCGAAGACCGAACAACTCAGGATCAATTCATAGAGTGAGACATTGAAACATCTCTCGAGCTGGGACACGGAACATACAACTAGAGGGATGGAGTGAAACAGATGACAAAGGTTCACTAGATAGATGATAGTTCCACACTTAAGAAGGTGGTGAACGGTTGTCAACGTAGCGAGAAGTTGAGTTGCCATGATTCTATAACGAGGCACCTTAGAGGAGGTGACTCGTAGAATTATCCCTTAAGTGGCAAAAAGAATCACTTTTGATACATAAATCATTGAAACTCTTCATATCAGGCTAAGGCAATCACAATCGATCATTTGAAGGAATCCGAAAGAATGACATTCTCGGGCCAGAATGGATGATGTGGACTACTTTGTTGAATACAATGCAAGGGATGATTTTGCTTGCGCGTGCTCTCCAGAACTTGAGCATTTCCATATTCATCAAGGTTTTACCAACATCCGTGTCAAGGGTGCTGACAACACAACTTACTACCCTGATGAATGGTGATGGACGATGCAGATGCAAAGGAAGAGAACGCTTTCTCAGATTTCACCTTAGCGAGGCCAAGGAAACAAAATCTGGATGATCGACCGAGAGACATTTAGCACTCCGCTTCTAATGTTCTCCTTGATGTACCAGCTTAACCCAATACCAATCAGTATCTGGAACATCAAGTAAAGGTCTGGCTTCGGGAGAACAAAGGATCCATAAGGAACAACTTCTAAATAAGTCACTCGAAATCCTCATGAGGAAGATGGTCGATTTGCTCAATCTAGATACTACAATGATAGATCTTCCGGCTAGGTGTGTCGGCCAGAACATCAACCTTGTTGGGACCTACATCATAGATCTTGGAAATGTTCCAACCATCATATCTGCCTGAGATTCAGATCTGGTTGGTAACAGGAATTTTCAGACAACATGTCTAGAAAATAAAGGTTGCAACACAGGTCGACGAGATGACGTTGCGAGATTCTCGTGAAATGAACTATGATAGCAAGCTCCAAAACATGAGCTGGTTCTGCTACACACATGTGAACATGTTGTCCCAGACAAACATGATCACATGGTAGTCTTACAATAAAACACTATCGAGTTCCGGTGGGGAATCATCATCGAGGATATCAAAGTCCTTGCATAAGGTATACTCTTAAGAAGGAGCTTCTTCTCCTTGAACAAATCAATCAGTGGCTTGGTGTGCTACGGAATCCATATGGAGTGGAGGTAATTAATCTACCAAACCATAGTATACTTTGCACATGCATGACTGACTTGGGACAATTCCAGAGGAAGCAAAACTAAATTTCTCAAATTCACGGTGGCAACTTACACCTAATGCACGTGAACTTGGAGAAAGTCACTTCTTTCATCCGAACATATACTTCATGAACGGGGCATGAAGAAAATGCTTACACAAGTTTCCAACGCCAGCTAGATGTTTAACACGAATCATGGAGGAGACAAAATGCCGCTGATGGGCTCAACAACAACTCATCGGAATTTCCATATCACTGGACTTCCACCATTATGTGAACAATGTGATAGTATTGGTCAGACCAAAAGATGTAATGGTGTATGCTCGAGGGTTCAACCACGAATAAGACAACATTACGAACATCGTTGGTTCTGATTTGATTTGAGGATAGCCCACACTCAAATCAAAGTTTTGGCAAGACAATAGCTCCAACAACTGGTCTCGAGGATCAATCAGGGAAGATATCGTCTATCTTCAACACACACACGCACACAAGATATCCCTTAAAATGAACTAAGTCGGACAAGGTTTCATCTTCTAACTCTCCAAGTTGTTGTTTAGCTTAACCAACTAGCTCAGGGGTATCCAACACAGATTCTTGGAGAAGGGGTGGTTTATAGGAAAACCAACTTGATCACGAGCTCAACATAACAGTCAGGTGACAACCTGGTGATACCTCTGAGAAGATATTCGAAAAATCACGAACCACCGATATGTTACTAAGCTCGAGAAAAATCTTGCTTTTCAAGACAATACGATAAGATCAAACGAGCAAGGGATTACAAAATCCTAACTCATTGATCGAAGAGTGCACCAGAAATAAGGACTAGGTAGCACGATCAATCTTAGAATGATGATTCCATAACCAACACACTAGGAATGAGATTGTCGTCCATTAACCACTAAGCAACATGGTTGCTAGGGGGATTGATTTCACACATCATGATTCACTTTTCGACATTCCGGTTACAATAACATGGGGACCGAGAAACGAATAATGATGGCGAGAAGTATCACTGCAACAATTCATAAGATGATGTGTAATTCCTATGACTTTCTTGACATAAAGAGGGTAATACTTCAGGGTAGAACAGAACAAAAACTGGATTAGTATTTGATCTGCGGAGTATGACTACTTTGACCCAATCCTAGATATGGATGAGGTACTGGAGTTCATTTCTCCTAGTCATTCTGGGATAGAATGTCTTGACGGAACACAAGAATAATAGGCGTCGATGAACGATTGCACACATACTCTTGACTATCAATTGGTAGATGAGGGTCGGAAGACAACTAAAGCGGGACAACTCAAAGGAACATACGGTTTTCTGAGTAGTGGATGCATAGGTTAGTATGTCGAAACAAGTTCAACAAGTTTCTTCCGGATAACCCATGCAGAAAAGTAGAACTGGCAGAGTCGCAATATAGGATGGAGAACTCATCGAGGGCACTCTTGTTGTGATCTTTTGATCCAACAAACTTCTGCCATAAAGTGGTTCATAGTATTTGGAAGAAGGAAATACCATGAGCCTCGAGGACTATCACAAAGGTTACTAATAACCTAAAGGAACGAGCAAACACTATCAACATGAAGTGAGTAGGGTGAGTTTCGGGTTCAGAACCCAGAAATAGAATACCTACTAACTAAATGGCATCACAGGATGCTTTCGAGAATGATGGCCAGAATCATCACACTGGGAACACGAACATGGCTAGATTACTAGATGATCCCCTAAGACACCTAGGGTCATAATACTAGCTCCAACGTATATGTCAAGGCAATAAAGTACCTCAACTCACTGGTTTGTGTGATTAATCTAACCAAAGGGACATCGGGAACAAGAGGAAGGGATTTGCAAATGCATTAGACTATTTAGAAACCTAGGATGACTCGGACAACATAACGGCTGTAAATGCTCAAAAAGAGATTCTGAGACATCACGCAAAAATGGTGGCATAACCACTCGATCATCACAATATCAAGATTTCGAGGCCAACTATGAATACACGGGAGTAGTAGGAACCGAACTGAAGCTTAGAACCATCAATCCTACAAGTCTACGGATTAGTAACACGTGATCCTAATAGAAGGAAGAGAGAGCCTAGTTCCTTAACCCCGCAAGAAAGATAAGATGACTCAGATCAGAAGGGCATAAGGTATAAGGAGTAAAAAGAGCCTTATGTTCCATCCCACAATCAATTCCCTTATATAACTAAAGAATTTCTAGACTCAACTTCGACCAGTTTGGCTTGGTAATCCTACAGGCAGTCAAGCTCTGATACCAAAGCTATCAGGACCCCGATCCTAAGTCACACCGAACTAGCATGTAACACATCATATCACTTTGCGGCCTCACGCACGGTATTCCCATGGGTGCCACCTTACCTGGCCTGGGACCGTTTGCGCCTTTTGGCTCACGTATATGACAGTGCCGCTAGCATCCATCTGACAAAGAACCCGGGCTGACATGGCTAGTCGTGAACCCAAAGTGGCACTAACTTACAGGGACAGGCATACATGACCCAGCAACGAACGTGTCGGTCATCAGCGAGTGAATCCAGGCTGTAGCACTGGGCTAGCAGGACTCTGGTGAACCGGGCTGTAGCGGGCTAACAGGACTCCGGAATTCATCGCGTGACATTTCCCCGAGGGGACAGACACAGGAACAAAGAAGGACACATGCCGGCCAGCCTAAGTGTTCCGGAGCAGTAGCAAGCTACCATGGCTCAGTGGAAACACAAGGAGACATTTCCCGGTAATAGAGGCTACTAAGGATAAACAACTAGATAGTCAGATCCCACACATACCAAGCATTTCAATAACATACACACAATATGCTCGATATGTGCAAATACAACATGGCATCACAACATGACTCTACAACTCAAGCATTTTATTCAGTAGGCTCCGAGGAGCGAGATATTACAAACATGAGTCTCATGACCCAACATTCAGAGCATACAAGTCAAAGCACAAGCGGAAGCTTAACATGTCTGAGTACAGACATCTACAAATGAAAAAGGCTGAGAAGCCTGGCTATCTACCAGATCCTGCCGAGGGCACAAGATCGTAGCTGAGGTAACAAGCTAAACGTCGAAGTCCACGCGGAACTACTAGCGAGACTGAAGTCTCTCTGCAAAAACGTAAAATAGGAAAACGTGAGTACAAATGTACCCAGCAAGACTTACATCAGAACTAACTACATATGCATCATTATCAACAAAGGGGGTGGTGGGGTTTAACTGCAGCAAGCCAGCTTTGACTCGGTGGCTATCCTGAACTACGACTGCAAGTAACTCTTTTGAGGTGGCGCACACGAGTCCACATATTCACCATATTAATACACCACTATGGATCCGCTCCTGTCTCCCTACGAGAACGCCATCCATAGCACTCACGCTTATCTTGCGTATTTTAGAGTATCCACTTTCACTTGTCTATGACCTGTACAGGCAACCCAGAAGTCCTTTACTGTGGACACGACTATTCGAATAGATAACGTTAACCCTGTAGGGGTGTACTTCTTCACACACGCTCTCACCACTTACTGCCGTTTACACGACATGTACTCGGCAACCTTCAAGCGGAAGCCCAGCGAGGGTGTCGGCCACGACTTGACTAACCACACAAGTCTCTCGTCCAGGTTTATCGCCTATTCGGGTTCCATCCGCAAGGAGATCCGGCCGGGGTTTCTCTCACAGCCCAAAATGATGTGAGCAGGGTTCCCAAGCCCACCATCCGGGTGCCACTTGGTACACCGTGCCACTGTGCCTAGTCTGTCCCAAGCCCACCTGTACCGGGTGCCACTTGGTAGACTACTAGCACTACCTACAAACACTAGAAACTAGTTGCAACTCCTGGACAGAGATCAAGTTGATTAATAAGCCGAGAGGGGCCGAGTTACCGGAACCCAATGTGTGGTAGTAGCTGTTCATGGATCACAAACACGGAACTCAGTTCCCGAGGACGGTTTCAATGAGACAACCCACCATGTACTCCTACATGGCCTCTCACCGCTACCTTTACCAAATCGTGTTCACACATAGCTCACACATAGTAGGACCTGTTCACACACCTCCGATTCATCCCCGATGAATCATACCTGACTCAACTCTAAGCAGTAGCAGGCATGACAAACAAGCATGGATGAGTAGGCACATCAGGGCTCAAACAACTCCTACTCATGCTAGTGGGTTTCATCTATTTACTGTGGCAATGACAGGTCATGCAGAGGAAAGGGGTTCAACTACCGCAACATGTAATAGTTGAATCATTGTTGTCCTAATGCAGTAAAAGAGAGCAGGAGCCAAAGAGTAGGATTGTATCGGAATGAACAAGGGGGTTTTGCTTGCCTGGCACTTCTGAATATAGTATAGTTCTTCATCGGTGTCATCGATCACATCGTCGGTACACGTCTATTAAGAGGGGACAAGCACCGACAAACAAAGAAGAAACACAATCAATGCAATGCAACAATATGATGCATGAATGTGACATGGCAATATGCTGTGGTTTGTGCTAATGCAACTAAAACCAGATTAAATGAAGTTGGTTTGAATCCAAGATTCAAATTCAAACTCCACATGTGGTTATTTAAATGCCATTTAATTGAATTGTCCTAAAAAGTAGTCATAAGTTGTTCTAACATGCATGAAAAAGGTACAGATGGATAGATTGGATTTTTTTGATAATTGTTCATATATAAATTATTTCAATCTGAGCTATGGTTGAATTTCTATGATTTTTTGAAGTTTGAATCATTTTCTGGAATTTCCTGAATAATTTTATATCCAGAAAATGAATAACTGCATCAGCACTGCGTCACTGTGACGTCAGCAAGTCAACTGCGGCTGACCAAGTCAAACCTGACCAGTGGGGTCCACTAGTCAGTCACACAGTGCTGTCTGGGTCACCGACAGGTGGGGTCAGGTCAACGGACACATGAGCAAGTCAGCCCTGACGCGTGGGTCCCACTGGATTATAAGCTAATTTAAACAAAAAATAAACCGGAGTTAGTTAGGCGCGGGGCCCAGCTGTCGGTGTCATTGAGAGGGTTAATTAGTAGGGTAATTAGTCCCTAACGACGGTGCCATGTCAGCACGCAGGAGTTGAATGCCGGTGAGCTCGCGAACGGGGCGGTGATGCTCGGGAACGCACTACGGGTGGCGGCTAGACACGCTGGGGGCACCACGAGGAAGCCCTCACTCACACGCATCCAGGGGTGCACGCAGCTGAGCGTAGGGAGGCCGGGGTCGATGGCGATGACCTCTTGGGCGGCCGCCGGAGTTCGGCGTTCGTGAGTTTTGCTGCTGCGGCTCGCGGTCGAGCGAACCAGTGCTCTAGGGATGCACCATGCGAGGCTGCGAACGCGTTGCACGCCTACGGATGACCAAATGGTCACCGAAGTGACGCCGGCGTCGAGCTCGTGCAGCGGGGCATTTCGGCTCCGGTGGAGGAGGCGGATAGAGCTCGAAATCGGGCATGGAGTTAGGGAGAAACGAAGAAGGGGCTCACATGGAGTCGGTAGGGCGGCTCAGCAAGCTCGGGGAGGTCCGGACGGCGGTGGAATCACGGCGGCGATCGCCGGGACCCGAGGATGAAGATGACATCGATGGCGGCACTCCGAGGGCCTTCCAATCTTGTGGATCGGCGGGGACGGCGTAGCGGATGACGGCAGAGCTCGTGGGCCGGTTGGGGGAGCGAGGGGGATGGGGTGGACACGGCGGCAACGAACGGCGGCGACCGCAGCGCGTGGTGTGCTCGGGGGAGAGAAACATAGGAGGGGGAGGAGCACAGGGAGAGTGAGAGGGGTCGGGGGGTTTCGTGGCGTCGCAGAAAACGTCCAGGGCGACGAGGGAACAGCCAGGCAGGCAGCTGCCGACGTGGCACGCCGCGGCGCTGTGGCTAGCTTCTCCTCTGCCTTCTGGCAGGAGGAAGAAGACGCCCCTGCCCTCGGTGGGCCGGCCAGGTGGCTGGGCTGCCAGGTGGGCTGGGCCTGCTGGAGGAGCTGGGCCAGGCTACAAGGAGGCCACGTGAGGTTTCTGCCCTTTTTAATTTAGTTTCTGTTTTCTATTTATTTGCTCTGTTTTGATTTAGTTTAGCACTAAATCATTTTTATATAATTCTGAGAATATTTTTGGGCACTCTCTGAATCAATCCGGTGTCCCTCAACATTTCTCAGAATATTTGGAGCTGTCAAAATATTTATAGCAATGTTTTGGAGCCCCAATCAAATACAATACGTGTTGAGGTAAAATCCAAGATGGCTAGGAAAAATGTGCATCACCTCTAGTTGTTGTTTCCAGCATTTCCAAAAATCATGAACATTTTTAAAGGGCATTTTGAAATCATTGAAAAATATTTTGGTTGAACCTATTTGAATTCCTTTGATGCTAGGGTTTGAACATCCCCATTTCAAATTAAATAAAATTTAAACATGATGCAAGCAAGATGCAAACACTAGGGAGCACCAGAAGCTTGGGATGTGACATAAACGGATAGAAAACCCGACCTAGCACGGGAGCAAACAGAACCCAAATGGTGAGGCTGCATCCGTTTGGGGGCAAATGGACAAAACATGCAGCCCAACGCGTGGGAGCAAATGGACAAACGTATATTTTTTGTCCGCTTTCTACCCATTGCTGACCATAAATTGGGTCGTGTTTGCGTCAAAGCGGGCACGCGTGAATAGACGGGACATGTGCCCTTGTCCTCCCATGGCCTGCCCGTCGGGGACACATAAATCCCCTTTTCTATCCGCCCTCCCACACCCACTCCAGCTGCCCCCCGCCCCACTCCCCCACCCATGCCATTACCGCCATTTTTCTTAGCCGCAACGTTTTCTAGTGATGTCTACTATGCAACTTTATTCTTGTAGACTTGTGTTGGGCCTCCAAGCATAGAGTTTTGTAGGTCAGTAGCAATTTCCCTCAAGTGGATAACCTAAGGTTTATCAATTTTTGGAAGGCATAGGATGAAGATTGTCTCTCTCAAACAACCCTGCAATCAAATACAAGAACTCTCTTATGTCCACAACACACCCAATACAATGGCAAATTGTATAGGTGCACCAGTTCGACAAAGAGATGGTGATATAAGTGTAGTATGGATACTAGATATAAGTTTTTGTAATCTAAAAATAAAAATACAGCAAGGTAGCAAGTGATAAAACGAAGCACAAACAGTATTGCAATGCTTAGAAACAAGGCCTAGGGTTCATAATTCACTAGTGCAATCTCTAAACTGTGCTAACACAATTGAATCATATAACAATCCCTCAATGTGCGACAAAGAATCACTCCAAAGTTCTTATCTAGCGGTGCCGGTGCAATAGACCCTCGGTATGTTGCCCTGACTGTGCACAGGCATGGGAACAAGATTATGGCATCAGGCCATGCCAGATTACAAGAGATCAAGATCTTCAAAGAACTAACACGGAGAACAAGAGGACCAAGATCAAGCCAGAGAAGCCAGATGCCACCAGGAGAAAAGCCTCCCTTGCCGGGCAAAAGGAGTTGGCAAGGGCAGAGCTACCCACGGAAGAAGGCGACCAAGGCATCCCGGCAGGGCCTGCTGGGACTCACGGAGGCAAGAAACACCTCATCAGCCACTCCCCCACGACCCACGTCATGGATCAGTGCGGTATCAAGACGCAAAGTGATTAAGTGGCAACCACTCGCCACATGGCAAACCCTTTCTACAGGAAAACCTACAAATGACACCCGTCCTGCGACATGTCGAACAAGCATGTGTGGAGCTCGCAGAATAAGCCCGACAAGGCTTGCCGGGCGAGCAACGATGCGATGTTGAGTGGCGCATTTAATGTGCCCTGCCAGCCTACATAGTTAGGTATGGTAGCATTGTTTGCTATCTTATCAGCGTATAATGATTGATTTGCCACTGTGGTGACCCCTTAACCTATAAAAGGAGGCCCCAGGCAACCATAGAAGGGGTTGGGGGTTCGGTTCGATTTGTTTGGCTCGTGAGGCTCGAGAGCTAGATGCCTGTACGCGGCCACTGCTGCCCCTGCCAGGCAAGTGTATTGCGCTCCATCACCACTCTTCCACCATCAATCCACCAAAGCAGGAGTAGGGTTTTACGCCTCATGACGGCTCGAACCTGGGTAAAATTGCTCGTGTGATCCCTGTCGCGCTACCCCATGCTCTTGTGCTCTTAGTGCAACATGACATCCCCCCTGCCGAACCAGCAAGGGGCTGCTTGGTCCCATAGGTGGCCGTGATTTCCCGTGACATCTTTGGCGCGCCAGGTAGGGGGATCGCTGCATGAACCTAAAAGCATGCGTAGCACGTCATCTTCATCACCATCTTCGTCTTTGACGGTGCCATCAGCCATGGCGCCCAAGAACTCCGGTGTTTCGGCTCCACCATCCACCTCAAAGACTCTGCCACCCGCGGCTGCCAACACTACGAGAGGCGTGAAGGCACGCGAGGATATGGACGCCACTGGGAATATGGTTAGAGCAGGTGGCACCGTCACCATTTCCCCCGCAGCCGAAGAAGAAGCGGAGGCATCAAAGGAGAGCGACATCAGCAACCCCCGGACGACCACGCTCCGCAAGGTATGGGTGAAGGGGCTACTCTATTCACCCCTCCTCCTCTCGCCGACGGGCACAACCGAAGTGACGGCACTCGGTCTGGGGTGAACCGCTGCCCTTCGGCTGCCCCTACCACGGAAGCGACCGTTGTGCATGCGCTTTCCCCTGGGCAAGTCGACCAAGCCGCTGCGCCCAACGGAGCCACCATGCCATCCAGGTGGCCCCTCCGCAACAGCGGAGGCGCAGCACTGTCGCTACTAGCACCATCATAAGCCGAGCGACGGTGTGATCCACGTCGTCATCTCCCATGCCTAGCACGGCTAGGGAGGCCATGGCGCGGGCTGAGATGCTACTCAGGTTCCCGCCCGTAGCTGAGCATATGGACGAGTGGCATGCCACCATCCAGAGCCTGCTCGGTTTTGCCGAGGCTGGGGGCTCACAGCAAGCCAGCCCGCCATGGCCTCCCCAAGCGACAACAACGGCTTGTGTTGTAGGTCATACGGAAGGGGCCACCCCCATGGTGCAGTCCCTTCCACAGTAACCAGCGTGAGCTCGACAACATCAAGAACCTGGTGATGTCTCGATGGCCTCTTCTGACCCTCAAGAGCGCCCAGATCGCTGGCAAGCCGGCGGCGGGAAGACACGCACGCTGCCATTGTGCAACGCCACGGCAACCACCACAGGACCGATGGGTGCAGCGGCCCTGACGATGACAATCCTACGCCCGATATTGACGAGTGCCTACCTTTCGAGGTTGGATGCCCTGGCTTTACTCGTGAGCTGCGTCATGTCCGTTGGTCGTCCATCCGCACGTTCAAGCCAGAGATACCCGAGAAGTATGATGGGAGACTCAACCCAGCAGAGTTCCTGAGCATCTACACCATTGCCATCCAAGCTGTCGGGGGAGAGATGACAAGGTATTCGCCAACTACTTTCCTTTGGCTCTCAAATCCAATGTGAGGTCTTGGTTGATGCATCTGCCTAAGAACTCCATTTCTTCTTGGGCCAACCTTTGTTATGAGTTCAATTGGCGCCTTCACTGGCGGCCATCAAGAAGCAGGCCGACCCAGCAATTTGTACCTTCTCTAGTAGAAAGAAGGAGAAACACTATGGAAGTATTTGCAGAGGTTCATCAGAGTCAACAAGGAACATCCCAAACATCCATCTGGCAGCAGTGATAGTTGCCTTTCAGTCCAATGTGCACAACCGCAAGATTCGTTCCAAGATGAATGTGCGGTTGCCCAAGACCGTGAAGGAGCTTTACACCCTAGTGGATAAGTGTGCTCGGATGTAGGAAGGAAGGAAGTAACCCAGAGAGGAGGATTGCATCAATATTGAATTAGAAGACGATGATGAATCCACCAGTCAGAAGAAGAACAAGAAGTGCAGTAAGCGGCCCAAGGATAAGGCAGTGATGACTGTAGAAGGATTGGACACGCCTAGTACCGGCAGGACCGCCAAGGCTGAAGTCCCCGGTAAGGAGGCTGTCGTGTGTGCTGATTGTCGGGAAGCTGCGGCTGCCAAAAAGGCCAGGACGGGCAATGGGTCGTATTGCAAGATCCATCGGACCAAGGTTCACGACCTTCAAGAGTGTTATCAGGTTGGGCAGCTTGTCAAGATGCAGAGAGCTGAATACGAAAAGCGTGACAAAGAAAAGGTTAGAATGCCGCTGGCGGCAAGGGCCGGGGCGCTGAAGTAAATCGCCCTGGCAAACCCTTTTGGATCAAAGGAAAATCCGCCAGGGGTCAAGAGAAGGAAGCTTGTGATGATGAGAGTGATGGAGGGGATGAAGATGAAACCAGTGAGCAAGAGTTTTAGAAGGCCATTGATGCCATGTGCATTGATGGGGGTGCATCCCTGCACTCCTCTCACCACCAACTCAAGCGGTGGGCACGTGAGGTCAATGTCGTGGAACCAGCACCAGAGGCTCGGAAACCGCTCAAATGGTCACACACGCCCATCATCTTTGACAAAGAGGATCATCTTCACCGTACCACTATGGTAGGATGCTTGCCATTGTTGGTCTCCCCGACAATTGCAACCTCAAGGTCACTAAGATATTGTTGGACGACGGGGCTGGGTTGAACCTAATTTCCCCAAAGGTTATCAGCAGACTTCAGATAGCAGAAGAGGAGCTAGAGGTCACCGGCACGTTTCAAGAGGTTAATCCCCACATGAGTCATCCTAAGGGAAAGATCATGTTGCTTGTGACATTTGGAGGAGAATCGAACTATCGGACAGAAAAGATTGTGTTTGATGAGGTCGACCTCCCCTTGATGTACAATGGTATCCTTGGACAACCAGCCCTGGCCAAGTTCACGGTGGCATCCCACTATGCCTACAATACCTTGAAGATGCCTAGGCCACTTGGAATCATCTCCATCCCATCGGATGAGAAGGACGCAATCATTTGCATGGACAAGATGTACCGGGACGCGGTCACGGCACAAGCAATGGCAGCAACAGTTCCTGTCAAAGAAAGCAGAGGAAAGAAGAAGGGCAGCAGGGACGCTAGCAAAGAATCCGGGAAGCGTACCTCTTCGGAGTGCGCTACGCCTATTGATGATTTTACAGAGAGTTCCAACAGCAAAGGGACCAAGGTTTCTGCTCCACAAGTGAAGAAGGTCCCGGCAGGGCTGGCCAGCGTTGATGGTACCTTCACCATCAGCGCCACCCTCGATGAAAAATAGGAAAGCGTGCTTGTGGCCTTCCTGCAGGCGAATATCTGATATCCCTGGTGTTCCGAGGGAGGTAATTGAGCACCACCTTGCTGTCTGCCCACACGCCAGACCTATCAAGCAGAGAGTCCGGAAGCAGGCCTTGGAGAGGTAGCAGTTTATTGCAGAAGAGATCAAGAAGCTTGGGGCAGCTGGTTTGGTCAGAGGAGTGCTACATCCCACTTGGCTAGGAAACCCAGTGGTAGTCCGGAAGGCAGACGAGAAATGGAGGTTTTGCATAGATTTCAAAGATCTCAACAAAGCTTGCCCGAAGGACCCATTTCCCTTGACACGCGTCGATCAGATTGTGGATTCCACTTCAGGTTGCGATTTGCTTTCCTTCCTGGATGCCTATTCTGGATATCACCATATCTTCATGTCCAAGAAGACAAAGAGAAGACCTCGTTCATCACCCCATGTGGTAGGTACTGCTTTATCCGCATGCCATTCAAATTAAAGAGTGTCGGGTCTACTTTTGCAAGGGCAATCCAGATTGGGTTTGAGCCACAGCTGCACAAAAAATTGAAGCTTATATGGATGACATTGTGGTCAAAACCAAGGACAAGGCAACTCTTATCCAGGATCTGAAGGAGACATTTGCAAATCTGCACAAGATCAACTTCAACCTCAACCCAGAGAAGTGTGTGTTTGGTGTTCCCTCCAGCAAGCTACTTGGGTTCTTTGTGTCCCACGGGGAATCAAAGCTAATCCCGACAAGATCAAAGCCACTGAGCAGATCCAAGCGCCAAGGACAGTTAGGGATGTGAGGCACCTGACGGGATGCATTGTCGTGCTAAGCATATTCATCTCCAAGTCTGCCGAGCGCGCCCTGTCATTCTTCAAAATCTTGGAGAAGGCAGGGACCATGAAGTGGACCCTAGAACCAGATGCAGCCCTGCAAGAGTTGAAGGCCTACTTATCTTTTGTGCCTACCTTGGTCGCCCCAAACCATAGGAGCCGTTGTTGTTGTACTTAGAGGCAACCAACCAAGTGGTTAGTGCGGCCTTGGTGGCGCAGCGGGAAGTGGACGAGGCAGAAAATGAGCAAGGTCTGACAGAGTCAGGTAAAGATTAGGACAAAAGTGAGCATGGCAGTGATGACAACCCTAGGGACACGATAAGGAAGAAAGTGGTGCAGTGCCTAGTGTACTTTGTTAGTTCCCTATTACAGGGGGCTCAATCGAGGTACTCTGGTGTGCAAAAGTTGATCTTTGGCCTCATCATGGCCTCAAGGAAACTGCGCCACTACTTCGAAGCCCATGAGATTATGGTTTTCAGTCGCTTCACGTTGCAAAGAGTACTCTGAAACCCTGAGGCTACTTATAGAATAGTGGAGTGGGCTTTGGAGTTATCCAGTTTAGGTCTGAAGTTTGAGAGCACATCAACAATTCAGAGCAGGGTATTGGTAGAGTTTATTGCAGAATGGACGCCGACCGCTGATGAGGAAGTGACAGAGACAGTTATCCCCGCCAAGGAGGCGCCCCAGGAATCGATCATGTATTTTGATGGTGCCTTTTCCTTGCAAGGTGCAGGGGTTGGCGTGCTTCTTGTCGCACCCTTAGGGGAGCACTTGTAGTACGTCGTCCAAATGCATTTTGCCCAGGAAGTGACAACCAATAATACAGCAGAGTATGAAGGGCTCCTTGCCAGGCTCAGGACTGCCACAGATTTGGGAATTAAGAAGCTGATTATTCAAGGAGATTCACCGCTTGTGGTGAGACAAGTCAACAAGGATTATCAAAGTCCATTAATGGAGGCATAAGTTGAGGAAGTGAGAAGATTGGACGAGTGCTTTGATGGATTACAAATAGAGCACGTACCCCGTGCAGAAAACAGCATAACTGATCATCTGTCAAAGTGTGCTGCGCAAAAGCTTCCTGTGGAACCAGGAACTTTTGTTCTACATATTACTCAGTCCTTCGTATCCCCAGCAACAATGGCCCGGAAGAGGAGAAAGATGGACTCCGGTAAGCCTCTCCCGGTCCTTGCAGACGAGGAGTGTGCCCCCGTAGTTGAGGAGGTGCTGCTAGTCCTCGTTGCCGAGCCTCAGACTCCAACCTGGGCAAGGCACATAGTCCACTTTCTCCAAACCGGAGAACCCCCCAATGACCAAGATGAGGATGAAAGAGTAGCCCTGGGGGCCAGTATGTATCAGTTTGTTGATGACACTCTGTACAGAAGGAGTCCCAATGGTATGAAATTGAAGTGCATCTGCCGGGAAGAAGGAAAGGAACTGCTGGCTGAGATACACAGAGGCATGTGCGGCTCCCACATTGGATCAAGGGCATTAGTTGGGAAAGCATTCCGTCAAGGATTATGTTGGCCCACAGCCCTCCAAGATGCATCCGAGCTAGTCACGAAATGTGAAGCCTACCAATTCCATTCCAAGAATATCCACCTGCCTACCCAAGCTCTTCAGACAACCCCTTTATCATGGACATTTTCAGTATGGGGGCTTGATATCCTCGGCCCTTTCCCCTGAGCAATTGGGGGCTTTGAATTCTTGTTTGCTGCTATCGACAAGTTTACAAAGTGGCCGGAAGTGACTCCCGTGAGAAAGGTGATTGTTCAATGAGCTATCAAGTTCTTGAAAGAACTGGTGTGTCATTTTGGAGTTTCGGCAAGGATCATCACCGACAACGGCACCAAGTTCACGAGTCGTGCCTTCATGCAATATGTTCGCACCCTCAAAAGCTAACTTTCATTTGCCTTTGTCGCTCATCCCAGAAGCAATGGACAAGCTGAGAGGGCGAATGTTGAAGTGCTCTGGGGACTCAAAAGAAAAACCTTTGATACGCTGCGGAAGCATGGCAGACGGTGGATCAATGTAAAACCCACGATGCGGCTATATCTCCCACGTGTCGAAGCACGACTTAGAGGCATAACCGCATGGTGGTTTTGTCGCAAGAAGGGTCATCTTCACATAATCCCATGTAATGAACAAGAATGGGATAAAGAGTTGGCTTACAATCGCCACTTCACACAATGAACATAATAAATCATACATCATTCATAGTACACACATAGTCCGTCTACGGACGAAGCCAAATGAAAAGAAGATAACCCAACTGCTAGATCCCCGATCATCCCAACTGGGCTCCACTACTGATAAACAAGAAACAAAACATAGCAACAACTAAGATCTTCGTAGAGCTCCCATCTAAGCTCGGTTGCATCATCTGCACTGGTATCATCGGCACCTGCAACTGTTGTGATAGTATTTGGTGAGTCACGAGGACTCAGCAATCTCAAAACCCGCGAGATCAAGACTATTTAAGCTTATGGGTAGGAAGTGCTAAAGAGGTGGAGTTGCAGCAAGTACTAAGCAAATATGGTGGCTAACATATGCAAATAAGAGCGAGAAGAGAGCAAACGGAACGGTCGTGAACTAGCAATGATCAAGAAGTGATCCTGAACTCCTACTTACGTCAAACATAACCCAAAACCGTGTTCACTTCCCGGACTTCCCGGACTCCGAACTCCAAGGAAGGGAGTTTAGATTTGAACTGAGCTGGTTAAAAAATGAGGAATTTTATCATAAAGCCAAAGAGATCTGGGAGAAACCTGTTTACTCTGTAGACCCTATTGATGTTCTGAACATCAAGCTGAAACACATTAAGAAATATTTTAAAGGCTGGGGGTCTCATGCATTTGGACATGCAAGGAAGAGGAAAAAGCGGATTAAACAGGAACTGGAGGAGATGGAGAAAGAAGAGGAAAATGGTCCTTTGGATCCAGATACCTATGAGAGACGCAGTATCCTATATGCTGAACTTTATGAAATTCTTGCTGATGAGGAGTTGTTTTGGTTACAACACTCAAATGAGAGATGGCTCCTGAAAGGGGATCAGAACACTGCCTATTTTCATCGTATTGCTAATGGCAGAAAAAGAAAGAACACCATCCAAACTTTGGAGGATGGGGAGAATATTATTGAGGGGACCAAAAACCTGCTAGATCATGCCACAACCTTTTATAAATCCCTCTTTGGCCCAGCAAGGGGGAATCTGTTCCATCTATCACCTGAGACTTGGTCTAGTAGTGAAAAACTCACAGAAGAAGACAATGATATCCTCACAGCAAGATTTATTGAGGAAGAAGTGAAAGCAGCCTTGTTTAGAATGGAAAGTAATAGAGCCCCAGGCCCAGATAATATCCCTGCTGAATTCTATAAACACTGCTGGGACTTTGTTAAGATGGATATTATGCAGCTCTTTGAGGCATTCTATGAGAACAGGCTAGATGTGGCGCGTCTTAACTATGGTATTATCACACTAATACCTAAAATGAGTGGGGCAAGAAAGATTCAGCAGTATCATCCCATTTGCTTGCTCAGATGCCCATACAAGTTAATCACAAAGGTGTTGGACAACAGAGTAGCGTTATTTGCTGACAAGTTGATTAGCAAGCACCAAAATGCCTTTATCAAATGCAGAAATATAATGGATGGAATCCTGACCCTCCATGAAGTTTTGCACCATACTCATCTTAAGAAAAAAGTGGGAATAGTGCTTAAGCTGGACTTTGAAAAAGCCTACGATAAGATAAACTGGGACTTCCTCCTCGAGTGCCACAAAAACAGGGGTTTTTGCCCCACCTGGTGCGGTTGGGTGGAGAAAATTTTGCACAATGGCACGCTGAGTATAAAGCTGAATAATGAAATGGGACCCTACTTTCAGAGCCACAAAGGGGTTCGTCAAGGCGACCCACACTCTCCTTTTTTATTCAATCTTGCGGTAGAAACCCTGTCTAAGATGGTGACCAATGCGCAGAAAGAAAAGTTATTGACTGGCCTGGCACCGGATTTAATCGAGGGGGGTGTGGCAATCCTACAATATGCAGACAATACGGTGATTTGTTTTGAACATGACAGAGAGGCAGCCATTAACCTGAAACTACTGTTGTATGTTTTTGAGCTTATGTCAGGCCTCAAGATAAACTTCATGAAAAGTGAGATCTTGTGTGGGGGGGGGAGGCAATGAGATTATATCCTTTTATGCAGATCTGTTCAATTGTAGTATCGGCCACTTCCCGATGAAGTACCTTGGGGTGCCGGTTAGCTTCTCGAACCTACGCGCCCTAGATTGGGACTTTATGGATGAGAGATTCCTCAAATGTTGTGATTCGTGGATTGGTAATGCTGCATCCTCGAGGGGGCGTCTTATCCTCATTAATTCATCCCTGACCAGTATTCTGTACTATTACATGTCAATGTTCCTAATTCCAAAGGGGGTTATTGGCAAGAACATGAGGGGCATAAACGCTACCATTTGGTGAAGTGGCCCAGAATTTGTCGCTCGAAAGAGAAAGGGGGCCTAGGGGTTAAAGACCTGCACAAACAGAACATTAGCTTGCTCACCAAGTGGTGGTGGAAGCTGGAGACCCAGCAAGGGCTCTGGCAGGAGGTGATTCGGGCAAAATACTTCAAAAAAGATATGGTGGCAACTGTGAAAAGTAGGTTTGGAGACTCTCCTATCTGGAAAGCCATCATGAAAGTTAAGGAGCATTATATGGCTGGGAGGAAAATTGTGCTGAAATCTAGCAATCTTGCCAGATTATGGATGGACCCTTGCGATGAGAAAAAGCCGATGTGTACTCAATTCCCTATGCTGTTTAATGTGTGTAATGATCAGGAGATCACTATTGCTAAGTTCAGGGAGAACGTGGAGGTGAACTTCTTTAGAAGAAGACTGAATCCTGAGCTTTTTGCTCAATGGAATAAAGTGCAGGCCTAGGTGAGGGCGCTGTCACTTTCTAATGATCCTGATCAGGTTGTCTGGTCCTTAGGGCGAAAGAAATACTTCACTACTAAATCGGTGTACAAGCATTTGGAGAGGAACATCGCTGGGTGCAACTTTAGATGGATTTGGAGAGCGAAAATCCCTTTAAAGATTCAGATCTTTCTGTGGCAACTGTTTCAGGATTCGGTCCTGACCAGAGATGTCATGAGCAGGCGTGGGTGGCTGGGTAGGCCGATATGTGCTTTCTGCAATAAGAGAGAAACATCTAATCACCTTTTCTTTACCTGTCCAGTTGCTAGAGTCATGTGGAGGACAGTTGGGTGTGTTTTTGGCACTGATCGCTGCCCTAATGATCTGTGGCAGTACTTTGCCTGGTGCTACTATTACCTTCCTGATGGGGAAAATTTTACACCTTTGGCTTGGTCGCTCTGTGCTGGACTATGTGGAATTGTCGTAACAAAAAAATCTTTGAGTTCAAAGAACTAAGATCCCTTTTGATGTGGTATACTCTGCTTCTGGTTACATCTCTTATTGGGCAGGTTTGTTGTCTGCTGAAGATCGGGAGGCTATGGAGCGCGGGGCAAAGATGCTAAGGATGAATGCTTCGAACATGATGAGAATCTGTGCTGCGCCTGGAGATGCGACGAGTGGCCGTTGAAGCTGGGGCAGATCTCCTCCGCCTTCGTGTTCGTGCTCAGCTGACGCCCTCCCCCCTGGTGGCCTCTCTCTGGATGTGTAGAGATTTTGGATATGTGTCGAACTGGTTGAGTCGTTGGTTAGTCTTTTGCTCCTGCGTGAGCTTTTGGACGTGGCCTATCAGAAACAGGCTTGTATCGAGGGCTGATACTTCTTAGAGTCTTTCTCGAGTCATTTCAGGTGTCGCTGGGTTTTCGCCCCATAGTGAGCTGCTCGACGACGGGTGCTCACCGTGGGTTTCCCAGCGATGCTTTGAACCCGCTTCCCCTTTCTGTGTCTCCTGTTGGGCATGTTGAACTGTTGTTATTTCCGTTATGATAAGTAATGGAAAGGGGTAATGCCCGGTTCAAAAAAAAAGAAGAGACCATCACGGCTACACACATGGTTGATGCGTTTTACTTAAGTCAAGTGTCAAGTTCTCTACAACCGGACATTAACAAATTCCCATTTGCCACATAATCGCGGGCACGGCTCTCGAAAGTTTATACCCTGTAGGGGTGTCCCAACTTAGCTCATCACAAGCTCTCATGGTCAACGAAGGATATTCCTTCTCCCAGGAAGACCCGATCAGACTCGGAATCCCGGTTTACAAGACATTTCGACAATGGTAAAACAAGACCAGCAAGACCACCCGACTGTGCCGACAAATCCCGATAGGAGCTGCACATATCTCGTTCTCAGGGCACACCGGATGAGCAGTCCGTACAACTAAAACTAGACCTCAAGTTTTCTTGAGGGGGCGCTACAAAGGGCTCTAGTTTGGACCAACACTCAGAGGAGCATTGGCCTGGGGGGGTTAAAATAAAGATGACCCTTGAGTCTGCAGAACCCAAGGGAAAAAGGCTTAGGTGGCAAATGTTAAAACCAATGTTGGGCCTTGCTGGAGGAGTTTTATTCAAAGCGAACTGTCAAGGGGGTCCCCTAAATCACCCAACCGTGTAAGGAACGCAAAATCAAGGAACATAACACCGGTATGACGGAAACTAGGGAGGCAAGAGTGGAACAAAACACCAGGCATTAGGCCGAGTCTTCCACCCTTTACCAAGTATATAGATGCATTAATTAAATAAGAGATATTGTGATATCCCAACATAATCATGTCCATCATGGAGCAATCTTCAACTTCACCTGCAACTAACAACGCTATAAGAGGGGCTAAGCAAAGCGGTAACATAGCCAAACAATGGTTTGCTAGGAAGGGTGAAAAGGTTAGAGGCTGACATGGCAACTTGGGAGGCATGGTAAACAAGTGATAGGTAGCGCAGCATAGCGATAGAACGGAGCAACTAGCAAGCAAAGATAGAAGTGATATCGAGGGTAATGGTCATCTTGCCTGAGATCCCGCAAGGAAGAAGGAGTCCATGAAGAAGACAAACAGACGTAGTCGAACATATCCTCACAACTCCGGAACGAAAACGAAGCTACCGAGAGAAGCAAACCGGAAAGAAGCAAACAACATGGTAAACAAACATCACATAAACAAGGCATGATGCACAATCAAGTATAATGCATGACCAGCTTAATGATGCATGGCAGGGCAAAGTGCAACAAACTATACTACAAGTTAAGTGGAGCTCAATATGCAACAAGTTGCATATTGACAAAACACCACATTGACATATTTAGTTTAATCTCGTTTAAGCTACCAAACAATATTAAATGTTGTTAAACATGGCAAGAGGTGAAGCATAATTAAACTACCTATCTAGGCAAGTTTAAGTCAGGCCGGAACAACAAACAACAATTCCGGTAAATCCCCACATGACATTTAGCAATTTAATGCAAACACAATTTTTAAACATTTTAAATGTTGTTATCATGATGCGGATGACATATGCAAGTTTATGCAATTTTATGAAAACGTTAACATGAGCATGATACAAGGCATTTGTCGCCATGGGTGAAGGAAAAGGGTACCACGGCAACGAATCCGAAAATGATGTCACAACAACATATCGTTTCCGGTAGCTCACGGAGATACCGGTGCAAAAGAAGTGGGCGTGAACATGTCATGCAAGGATGGTGGGGTGCTCCCGGATTCTGGGTTTCCACGGGACGGCGGCATGGCAAACGAGGAATGTGCGAAAACCTCTCTCGGACACGATGCAAACACGAGCATCTCATACAACACACAAGCATTCGTTCACGGGCGGTCATCTCGGGGTTATACCTTCGAAGCGTGCATATTCGGGGTGGATCAAGTTCGTAGAGGGAAGTAGACGTTCTCGCGATGTAGTGGAAGTAGTTGTTCATGGCAACGGTAGTGGAAGTAGTTTTACACGTTCCGTAGATGAACTTGGCGTAACCGTGCGTTAGTCGAACTTGGCGCTCGTGGTACACGGGTCTTCGGGCGACGGTAGATGTACACGGCAATCATAGTGGAACTTGGTGTGTCCAAGGTCTTCGGCGTAGTGGTACGCATCCTGTAGGCGAACGTGGGTGTCGTGGTACTTGGCGATTTCGGAGACGGCAGCAGAGGTACTTGACGTATCACCATGTGGTCGTGCATTTGTCAGAGAGGATCTTGGCGCATCCAAAGCAAAGCAACACAAAAGGGCCTCAAGTCTCGGTGGTCAACGAACAGAGGCCGCCATGGATGGAGCTGTGAGCAGAGGACGAACAACTTAGGCGAACAGATGCGCCCTTGAACTTGTAGTGGCGCCGAGCTGGATGGAGCTCAGCTCCTGGTGATGGCGCTCGCCAGCGCGGCACCGAAGACGGCAGGGACGATGAGGAGGGAGCGACGGGGGGCTGGGGGCGCAGTGTGGCGGGGTCAAAGCAGAGGGCGTAGACAACGCAGCTGGGACGAGTGCGAGGTAGGAGAAGCGGGGCTTGTCAACGGGGATGGCTGCCAGCGGTGCATGATGCGGACGTGGCGCAGGGCTGCCCAGATCTCGCTGGAGTCGTGCCCAGAGGCGGGGGCGCGGCTTCTTGAGAAACTCTGGCGGTGGCGCTCAGGCTGCAGGAGGCGAATGGCGGAGGTGCAGGATAGGTCCGGTGGAGGTCTAGTGGTGCAGCGCGCGGTTGGCCTGCTGGGCAGCGGAGGTCGCAGGCTTGCGGGAGCTCGAGGAGCTTCTCTCCTCGGGAGCTCGGGCAACAGGGATTTAGCGAGGAGGCGCGGAAGACAGCGTGGAGGCGTGAGGGGATCGAGAGGGTGAGGAGATCGAGCGGAGGAAGAGGGCTAGCGATCGATGGTTCCTGGCGGTGCTGGATGGGGCATCGAGGGAGAGAGCGAGGGGATCGACAGTAGGCTAGGGTTAAGAGGGCGCGGCTGGGCCTCCAGGGGCAAATGGGCCGGTCTGGTCTAGGCTGCTGGGCTCTCTTCTCCCTCTCTCTTCTTCAGATCTCTTCCAAAAAACAGAAAAGCAAAGAAAGAAAGGGAGAGAAAATAAATGAGTGGACAAGAATTTGGACATGGGGATAATTTTCCCGGACTCGCATAAATGCGCTTGTTCCAAGAAAAATAGAAAGGCCATGATTGAGAGATTTAAATTCAAACTCATTTGAATTTAATTCAAATGGGTTTGAACTAGGACTTGATAAAAGGAAGGTCCAAAAATGTTCGGATTTTTGGTGGAGCTCCGGAAAATGATGAAAGAAATTATGAGCAAAGTTGGAGACCAAGAATTGAGATAACAAAGGCATTGGGATTTATTTTCAAGTGTGTCAAAGGTAATTCCACATCAATGGAATATTTTATAATAGCTCCCTAATATTGGGAGGATATGTTATGAAGAGAACTCACCCTTCCCTCCATTTAAATGGATCGAAGATCCATACAATTTATTTAGTTGAGTTTTAAAAACTAAATGACATGATGGCATGATGACATGATGCAATGCAAAAATAAAAGAGCAAGCACAAAAGAAACACACGGTGAAACTCGGAATAGCTGGAAGTCTTCTGGAGCTTCGGTCTCGGGGCGTTACAACACTCCACTACTACAAGAGGATCTCGTCCCGAGATCTAGGATGGCACCGGAGAGAAACGGAAGAGGAAGAGAAGAGGTAAAACTAAGTTGCTTCTTTGACAAAAGAGTGAAACCAAAGAACCTTGAGAGGTTGAAAAGTTGAAAGAAAGAACACAACACAGTTGAACACAATTGAGAGCACTACGGTAGAAAATAGAAACAAGGAACACCATGTGAACCTTGGAGGTTCCAAAGCTATGAATGACGAGTACAATGGACAAGAAGGAATTGAAACCACTCAGGTTGAAACAAGATAAACAAGGAACAAGGAAGATCAAATTCGGACAACACTCCGGTTGAAAAGAGATGCAAGACTTGATAAGATGAAAAGAACTTGAAGAGGTGACACAACACTTCGTTTAAATGGATATGCACGAAAAGAACATGATCCTAAATACGAGAAAAGAGCAACATCACAATGTCTCCGAAAGAAAGAATAGAAGATAGATCATTGGAATAACAGAATGGAGTAGAAAATGCCAACTTCTGCCACAAAAGAACATGGAAAGCACCCTTCCAAGAAGGTTATAACGGAGTTGATGGAAAACCAACAACAAAACGAGTAAGCTTGTAGTGGGCTTATGGAAAACTTCTCAAAATTGAGGCAAAATTCTGCCACTACGGAAACAAGTAATATAATTGATAACACCGACGAGATGAAAATTTTCTTCCACCAAGATGATAGAGAGATAACTTGGATCATTTATAAACACCACAATAGCAACATTCCTTAGGGAAGGCTTTAGGTGAAATATGACACAAGATAACTCCAAGGAAGAGATTAATGGATTTAAAATACCTCATTCTTGACAACATGTGAATCGCGAAACATGAATGGAAATTGTCAAGAATGATATAACACCACCTGAAAAGATAAGGTAGAAAGAATTGCACTTCGGATGCAATATGAAGAATAGAAATGTTGAACCATCGATGAAAAGAATTTGAAAAAAATCTTGGAGAAGGCATGTGACTAATGGGATCCATTCTTACGTCACACTTGAAAAGAATTTAAGAATAACTCCGGAATAATTAGAAGAGTTAGGTAAGATCCTGGGAAAAGACCTGTGGGTTAGGGCCCACTCAAAAGAAACATCATGGAAGGATTGCTTGAAATAGAGATTGCACCGGTAGAATTAAATAGCTTGAATGAGAGAAAAACCTTGAAGTAACTCGAACGGATTAAGAATGGGAACTTGATTCTTCTGAGATATCTTGAGCACTCCGGATAAGAATAGAGAGAGGTGAACAATTAAGAGGTGCACCGACATAAGAAAGCACTTGAAATGAGAAAAAGAATATGATCAACACCGACAACTTGAATTGAAACCACCGGAGAAGAAAAATGAACGAAGAATAATAAACTTGAAACTCCTGACCATCTTCATGATAATCACCGGGTAAGAACATTGATTGAAAAGAATGAAGAGACTTCACATGAATAAAATGGATACATGATTAAAATATATGAGTCCTTGAAGAAAAGGGTGGGAGGGTGGGAAAACAAAGGCAACTTGGGACGGATGAAACAAACACCGTTGAGAAAACTTAGAAATGATCTTGCGGATGGGGAGAGTGATCGGATCCACTTGAAGAGAAGCATGCCGGTAGGAAAAGAATTAACATGACAACCTCGATGATCAAGAAGGATTAGTATTCCCATAGAAATATGAGAATACCGTTTAGGAAAGGTGTGGAATCAACACTTGACTTCGAAGCAACTCGAATACCACAAATAAAACAAAACAAAGGATTTGGCTTGCAGAATAAGCCGGAACAAATACATATAATAGAGATTTACCCAATCCCATATCATGCATCTGTCGGAAAGATATTCTAGGAGCTACTTGAATTCCCACCTATAAACTTCCGAAACTTTCTGGTTATGCAATCTGGTGTTGGGGATACAGGGGAAGCAATATATCTCACCCAAACTAACAATACCTACATCCAAGTTGTATCCATCTGTCAACACATAACCAAGAAACCTTCGGAAATCGTGTACCTCAACCTTCGAAAAGCATCCGTTATACGAGCTATGGCAATACTCCCAAACTCCTGCCCCAGTACTGGGTGGCATTGAGGTTATCTCACCAACAACTGCATAAAAGAGATTTTCGATGTCGGCAAAACTCAGGTATTCCAGAACTGCAACGATAAAATTATGATGACAACACCTCGGAGCTCAACTCCCCGGGTCACTACCACATAAAAGACAGGAGGCACCAAGAACAATGTTCTTGTCACAAAACCATCGGAACGATTCCAAGATACCCGCGTGATCCTAAAAAAAATTTAGTGAAATTTGAGGAGAGGAAAGTCAAAACATCTACGTCAGGAGACCTCACTAGAGCGACGAAGGGACTGAGGAGTAAAAAGAATCCTACTCTCCGATATATATAATCCTAAGACTCAAAACATTTTTTTTAGACTCAACAACGCCAGCAAACAATCAAGCAGGGGGCTCCTAAGTCGAGGATGGCTCTGATTACCAACTTGTAACACCCACGATGCGGCTATATCTCCCACGTGTCGAAGCACGACTTAGAGGCATAACCGCATGGTAGTTTTGTCGAAAGAAGGGTCATGTTCACACAATCCCATGTAATGAACAAGAATGGGATAAAGAGTTGGCTTACAATCGCCACTTCACACAATGAACATAATAAATCATACATCATTCAAAGTACACACATAGTCCATCTACGGACGAAGCCAAATGAAAAGAAGATAACCCAACTGCTAGATCCCCGATCGTCCCAACTGGGCTCCACTACTGGTCAACAAGAAACAAAACATAGCAACAACTAAGATCTTCGTAGAGCTCCCATCTGAGCTCGGTTGCATCATCTGCACTGGTATCATCGGCACCTGCCACTGTTGTGATAGTATCTGGTGAGTCACGAGGACTCAGCAATCTCAAAACCCGCGACATCAAGACTATTTAAGCTTATGGGTAGGAAGTGGTAAAGAGGTGGAGTTGCAGCAAGTACTAAGCAAATATGGTGGCTAACATATGCAAATAAGAGCGAGAAGAGAGCAAACGGAACGGTCTGAACTAGCAATGATCAAGAAGTGATCCTGAACTCCTACTTACGTCAAACATAACCCAAAACCGTGTTCACTTCCCGGACTCCGCCGAGAAGAGACCATCACGGCTACACACACGGTTGATGCGTTTTACTTAAGTCAAGTGTCAAGTTCTCTACAACCGGACATTAACAAATTCCCATCTGTCACATAACCGCGGGCACGGCTCTTGAAAGTTTATACCCTGCAGGGGTGTCCCAACTTAGCTCATCACAAGCTCTCACGGTCAATGAAGGATATTCCTTCTCCCAGGAAGACCCGATCAGACTCGGAATCCCGGTTTACAAGACATTTCGACAATGGTAAAACAAGACCAGCAAGACCACCCGACTGTGCCGACAAATCCCGATAGGAGCTGCACATATCTCGTTCTCAGGGCGCACCGGATGAGCAGTCCGTACAACTAAAACCAGACCTCAAGTTTCCTTAAGGGGGCGCTACAAAGGGCTCTAGTTTGGACCAACATTCAGAGGAGAATTGGCCCGGGGGGGTTAAAATAAAGATGACCCTTGAGTCTGCAGAACCCAAGGGAAAAAGGCTTAGGTGGCAAATGTTAAAACCAATGTTGGGCCTTGCTGGAGGAGTTTTATTCAAAGCGAACTGTCAAGGGGGTCCCCTAAATCACCCAACCGTGTAAGGAACGCAAAATCAAGGAACATAACACCGGTATGACGGAAACTAGGGAGGCAAGAGTGGAACAAAACACCAGGCATAAGGCCGAGTCTTCCACCCTTTACCAAGTATATAGATGCATTAATTAAATAAGAGATATTGTGATATCCCAACATAATCCTGTCCATCATGGAGCAATCTTCAACTTCACTTGCAACTAACAACGCTATAAGAGGGGCTGAGCAAAGCGGTAACATAGCCAAACAATGGTTTGCTAGGAAGGGTGAAAAGGTTAGAGGCTGACATGGCAACTTGGGAGGCATGGTAAATAAGTGATAGGTAGCGCAGCATAGCAAAGATAGAAGTGATATCGAGGGTAGTGGTCATCTTGCCTGAGATCCCCAAGGAAGAAGAAGGAGTCCATGAAGAAGACAAACAGACGTAGTCGAACAAATCCTCACAACTCCGGAACGAAAACGAAGCTACCAAGAGAAGCAACCGGGAAAGAAGCAAACAACATGGTAAACAAACATCACATAAACAAGGCATGATGCACAATCAAGTATAATGCATGACCAGCTTAATGATGCATGGCAGGGCAAAGTGCAACAAACTATACTACAAGTTAAGTGGAGCTCAATATGCAACAAGTTGCATATTGACAAAACACCACATTGACATATTTAGTTTAATCTCGTTTAAGCTACCAAACAATATTAAATGTTGTTAAACATGGCAAGAGTTGAAGCATAATTAAACTACCTATCTAGGCAAGTTTAAGTGAGGCCGGAACAACAAACAACAATTCCGGTAAATCCCCACATGACATTTAGCAATTTAATGCAAACACAATTTTTAAACATTTTAAATGTTGTTATCATGATGCGGATGACATATGCAAGTTTATGCAATTTTATGAAAACGTTAACATGAGCATGATACGAGGCATTTGTCGCCATGGCGGAAGGAAAAGGGTGCCATGGCAACGAATCCGAAAATGATGTCACAACAACATATCGTTTCCGGTAGCTCACGGAGATACCGGTGCAGAAGAAGTGGGCGTGAACATGTCATGCAAGGATGGTGGGGTGCTCCCGGATTCCGGGTTCCCACGGGACGGCGGCATGGCAAACAAGGAATGTGCGAAAACCTCTCTCGGACACGGTGCAAACACGAGCATCTCATACAACACATAACCATTCGTTCACGGGCGGTCGTCTCGGGGTTATACCTTTGAAGCGTGCATATTCAGGGTGGATAAAGTTTGTAGAGGGAAGTAGACGTTCTCGCGATGTAGTGGAAGTAGTTGTTCACGGCGACGGTAGCGGAAGTAGTTGTACACGTTCCGTAGATGAACTTGGCGTAACTGTGCGGTAGTCGAACTTGGCGCTTGTGGTACACGGGTCTTCGGGCGATGGTAGATGTACACGGAAATCGTAGTGGAACTTGGTGTGTCCAAGGTCTTCGGCGTAGTGGTACGCATCCTGCAGGCGAACGTGGGTGTCGTGGTACTTGGCTATTTCGGAGACGGCAGCAGAGGTACTTGACATATCACCATGTAGTTGTGCATTTGTCAGAGAGGATCTTGGCGCATCCAAAGCGAAGCAACAAAAAAGGGCCTCAGGTCTTGGTGGTCAATGAATAGAGGCCGCCATGGATGGAGCTCCGAGCAGAGGACAAACAACCTAGGCGAACAGATGCGCCCTTGAACTTGTAGTGGCGCCGAGCTAGATGGAGCTCAGCTCCTGGTGATGGCGCCCGCCAGCGCGGCACCGAAGACGGCAAGGACGATGAGGAGGGAGCGACGGGGGGGGCTGGGGGCGCAGTGTGGCGGGGTCGAAGAAGAGGACGTAGACAACACAGCTGGGACGAGCGCGAGGTAGGAGAAGCGGGGCTTGTCGACGGGGATGGCTGCCAGCGGTGCATGATACAGACCTGGCGCAGGGCTGCCCGGATCTCGCCGGAGTCGTGCCCAGAGGCGGGGGCGCGGCTTCTTGAGCAACTCTGGCGGTGGCGCTCGGGCTGCAGGAGCTGAATGGCGGAGGTGCAGGAGAGGTCCGGCGGAGGTCTAGTGGTGCGGCGCAAGGAAGGAGAGGCCGGCGCGGTGCGGTTGGCCTGCTAGGCAGCGGAGGTCGCGGGCTTGCGGGACCTCGAGGAGCTTCTCTCCTCGGGAGCTCGGGCAACAGGGATTTGGCGAGGAGGCGCGGAAGACAGCGTGGAGGCGCAAGTGGATCGAGAGGGTGAGGAGATCAAGCGGAGGAAGAGGGCTAGGGAGCGACGGTTCCTGGCGGCGCTGGATGGGGCATTGAGGGAGAGAGCGAGGGGATCGACAGGAGGCTAGGGTTAAGAGGGCACGGCTCGGCCTCCAGGGGCAAATGGGCCGATCTGGTCTAGGCTGCTGGGCTCTCTTCTCCCTCTCTCTTCTTCAGATCTCTTCCAAAAAACAGAAAAGCAAAGAAAGAAAGGGAGAGAAAATAAATGAGTGGACAAGAATTTGGACATGAGGATAATTTTCCCGGACTCGCATAAATGCGCTTGTTCCAAGAAAAATAGAAAGGCCATGATTGAGAGATTTAAATTCAAACTCATTTGAATTTAATTCAAATGGGTTTGAACTAGGACTTGATAAAAGGAAGGTCCAAAAATGTTTGGATTTTTGGTGGAGCTCCGGAAAATGATGAAAGAAATTATGAGCAAAGTTGGAGACCAAGAATTGAGATAACAAAGGCATTGGGATTTATTTGCAAGTGTGTCAAAGGTAATTCCACATCAATGGAATATTTTATAATAGCTCCCTAATATTGGGAGGATATGTTATAAAGAGAACTCACCCTTCCCTCGATTTAAATGGATCGAAGATCCATACAATTTATTTAGTTGAGTTTTAAAAATTAAATGACATGATGGCATGATGACATGATGCAATGCAAAAATAAAAGAGCAAGCACAAAAGAAACACACGGCGAAACTCGGAATAGCTGGAAGTCTTATGGAGCGTTGGTCTCGGGGCGTTACAACACTCCACCACTACAAGAGGATCTCGTCCCGAGATCTAGGATGGCACCAGAGAGAAACGAAAGAGGAAGAGAAGAGGTAAAACTAAGTTGCTTCTTCGACAAAAGAGTGAAACCAAAGAACCTTGAGAGGTTGAAAAGTTGAAAGAAAGAACACAACACAGTTGAACACAATTGAGAGCACTACGGTAGAAAATAGAAACAAGGAACACCATGTGAACCTTGGAGGTTGCAAAGCTATGAATGACGAGTACAATGGACAAGAAGGAATTGAAACCACTCAGGTTGAAACAAGATAAACAAGGAACAAGGAAGATCAAATTCGGATAACACTCCGGTTGAAAAGAGATGCAAGACTTGATAAGATGAAAAGAACTTGAAGAGGTGACACAACACTTCGGTTAAATGGATATGCACGAAAAGAACATGATCCTCAATACGAGAAGAGGAGTGAAGAGAGCAACATCACAATGTCTCCGGAAGAAAGAATAGAAGATAGATCATTGGAATTTCAGAATGGAGTAGAAAATGCCAACTTCTGCCACAAAAGAACATGGAAAGCACCCTTCCAAGAAGTTTATAACGGAGTTGATGGAAAACCAACAACAAAACGAGTAAGCTTGTAGTGGGCTTACGGAAAACTTCTCAAAATTGAGGCAAAATTCTGCCACTACGGAAACAAGTAATAATTGATAACACCGACGAGATGAAAAATTTCTTCCACCAAGATGATAGAGAGATAACTTTGATCATTGATAAACACCACAATAGCAACATTCCTTAGGGAAGGCTTTAGGTGAAATATGACACAAGATAACTCCAACGAAGAGATTAATGGATTTAAAATACCTCATTCTTGACAACATGTGAATCGCGAAACATGAATGGAAATTGTCAAGAATGATATAACACCACCTGAAAAGATAAGGTAGAAAGAATTGCACTTCGGATGCAAGATGAAGAATAGAAATGTTGAACCAACAATGAAAAGAATTTGAAAACGATCTTGGAGAAGGCATGTGACTGATGGGATCCATTCTTATGTCACACTTGAAAAGAATTTAAGAATAACTCCGGAATAATTAGAAGAGTCAGGTAAGATCCTGGGAAAAGACCTGTGGGTTAGGGCCCACTCAAAAGAAACATCATTGAAGGATTGCTTGAAATAGAGATTGCACCGGTAGAATTAAATAGCTTGAATGAGAGAAAAACCTTGAAGTAACTCGAACGGATTAAGAATGGGAACTTGATTCTTCTGAGATATCTTGAGCACTCCGGATAAGAATAGAGAGAGGTGAACAATTAAGAGGTGCACCGACATAAGAAAGCACTTGAAATGAGAAAAAGAATATGATCAACACCGAACTTGAATTGAAACCACCGGAGAAGAAAAATGAACGAAGAATAATAAACTTGAAACTCCTGACCATCTTCATGATAATCACCGGGTAAGAACATTGATTGAAAAGAATGAAGAGACTTCACATGAATAAAATGGATACATGATTAAAATATATGAGTCCTTAAAGAAAAGGGTGGGAGGGTGGGAAAACAAAGGCAACTTGGGACGGATGAAACAAACACCGTTGAGAAAACTTAGAAATGATCTTGCGGATGGGGAGAATGATCGGATCCACTTGAAGAGAAGCACGCCGGTAGGAAAAGAATTAACATGACAACCTCGATGATCCAGAAGGATTAGTATTCCCATAGAAATATGAGAATACCATTTAGGAAAGGTGTGGAATCAACACTTGACTTCGAAGCAACTCGAATACCACAAATAAAACAAAACAAAGGATTTGGCTTGCAGAATAAGCCGGAACAAATACATATAATAGAGATTTACCCAATCCCATATCATGCATCTGTCGGAAAGATATTCTAGGAGCTACTTGAATTCCCACCTATAAACTCCCGAAAATTTCTGGTTATGCAATCTGGTGTTGCGGATACAGGGGAAGCAATATATCTCACCCAATCTAACAATACCTACATCCAAGCTGTATCCATTCGTCAACACATAACCAAGAAACCTTCGGAAATCGTGTACCTCAACCTTCGAAAAGCATCCGTTATACGAGCTATGGCAATACTCCCAAACTCCCGCCCCAGTACTGGGTGGCATCGAGGTTATCTCACCAACAACTGCATAAAAGAGATTTTCGATGTCGGCAAAACTCAGGTATTCCAGAACTGGAATGATAAAATTATGATGACAACACCTCGGAGCTCAACTCCCCGGGTCACAACCACATAAAAGACAAGAGGCACCAAGAACAATGTTCTCATCACAAAACCATCGGAACGATTCCAAGATACCCGCGTGATCCTAAAAAAAATTTAGTGAAATTTGAGGAGAGGAAAGTCAAAACATCTACGTCAGGAGACCTCACCAGAGCGACGAAGGGACTGAGGAGTAAAAAGAATCCTACTCTCCGATATATATAATCCTAAGACTCAAAACATTTTTTTAGACTCAACAACGCCAGCAAACAATCAAGCAGGGGGCTCCTAAGTCGAGGATGGCTCTGATTACCAACTTGTAACACCCACGATGCGGCTATATCTCCCACGTGTCGAAGCATGACTTAGAGGCAGAACCGCATGGTGGTTTTGTCGCAAGAAGGGTCATCTTCACACAATCCCATGTAATGAACAAGAATGGGATAAAGAGTTGGCTTACAATCGCCACTTCACACAATGAACATAATAAATAATACATCATTCAGAGTACACACATAGTCCGTCTACGGACGAAGCCAAATGAAAAGAAGATAACCCAACTGCTAGATCCCCGATCGTCCCAACTGGGCTCCACTACTGATCAACAAGAAACAAAACATAGCAACAACTTAGATCTTCGTAGAGCTCCCATCTGAGCTCGGTTGCATCATCTGCACTGGTATCATCGGCACCTGCAACTATTGTGATAGTATCTGGTGAGTCACGAGGACTCAGCAATCTCAAAACCCGCGAGATCAAGACTATTTAAGCTTATGGGTAGGAAGTGGTAAAGAGGTGGAGTTGCAGCAAGTACTAAGAAAATATGGTGGCTAACATACGCAAATAAGAGCAAGAAGAGAGCAAATGGAACGGTCGTGAACTAGCAATGATCAAGAAGTGATCCTGAACTCCTACTTACGTCAAACATAACCCAAAACTGGCGGATCTCGGGTAGGGGGTCCCGAACTGTGCACCTTAGGATCAATGGTAACATGAACACGTGATTTTACCCAGCTTCGGGCTCTCTTGATGAGATAATACCCTACATGCTGCTTGATTGACTATAATGAGTATAGGGGTTACAAGAGTTGATCTACCTCTATATCATATGTTGTGGTCTAAACCCTGTCATAATCTATCGACTAACCTGGCCTCAGTTTATATAATGTACCATAGGCCTAGGGTAACAAGAGTCCTAGCCGAATACGCCAGTGGGGGAGGAGTCCTTGTCTTGATCACCAAGTCTTGTGGAATCTTCCTTGTATGTGGCAACTGTCCGAACTGGCCCATGAGTATATGGCCATGGGGGTCCTCGGCCCAATCTAACTGATCGGGGGACGACGTGGTGAGTACCCCCTAGTCCAGGACACTGTCAATAGCCCCCTGAACCGGTCTTCAAGTTGGGGACACTCCTCGATTCTTCCAAACTATTCTTCATTTTCGGTCCTCGGTCTTGAAAACTGGTTCAACAAATCTTCTCATCTCCGATCTTGAGGATCACAAAGTAAATCCGAAGAGTTTATATGTCGGGTATCCGAGGAGCCCCTTTAAGTTTCCGACCTTTACCAATGCCTCCTTATTATTATGCCACACCTCAGGTTTGAAGTTATTCCCGGGCGGCAGTGTCCTCTTGCGTCCGAGCTCCAATGCCGGATTGCATTCGAGGTATCTTTTGCAGCCAAACACCAACGCCGGACTACTTCCGAGCTCCAACGCCGGAATGTATCCAAGCTCTAATGCCGGACTGTGTACAAGCTCCAACGTCGGACTGTATCCAAGCTCCAACGTCGGACTATACCCAAGATGTCATAGGTCATCTGGGTTCAAAAAGTTGAAGGAGTTTAGCCGAGCTTAATGCCGGAAATGCCCTCTATGGAGCCAGCCACTGGTGCCCGAGCTTAATGCCAGACTGCTTCCAAGGTGGTGCACCACCCCTGACTACGGGCTGATTTTTTGATTGGTGCGATTTTTTCTCTGCCGACATATATAGCCAGTAGCGCTCAAGGTGTGTGCGTCGGTCTAAAACCCGAGATGCACCTGAAGGAAAACATGAAACCGCTGATCCTAGTTGCCCCTGAGACTCAGGTCGATGCGTGAAATTGGCCTGAGGATCAACTCCTAGCTCGGCAGCAAACATAGGAATAGAAACACGGTGTGCAAAGTCATCGAGACTCAGGTTGGGTGCGGCCGACCAACCTGAGGATAATAATCTCCTCGAAAACTATATTGCACTTTAAATTTTCTGAATGGGACAAGCGATGCAGTATCCCCCGAGACACTGGTCAGGTGGCGACACCAGATCAGGGGATCGATGTACCCCTTTAATATTTGTAAATAATAAGCACGAAGCCCAGTAGCCCCCGAGCCTTAATGTGGGCACGGGTGGCCGAATTAAGGATCGATGTCCAAAGTAAAATCACAAATTATGTGTAATGATTCTATGTATCCAAGTACTTTACATCATTAGTTCTCAGATCCGCATTGTACAAAACTTTGTTGACCGGCCATCGGCTTCAACCTCCTCGGCCAGTAGTCGGGGAGTGTTTGTACCACTTTATAAAGCCTTTATGAGGGCAAAGATTTATGGCAAACAAGGCAATCTGGCCATACGGTTTTATAAACAAAGATACGCAGAGAGACATGTTATATTATTGTTTTAACATAAGAAACATCATCCAAAGAAAATAGTCCCGCTATCGGTTCCTTTCTTTGGGTTGTCATGCTAAGCATGATCATGAAACCTCAGCACCGATCAATGTGGGAGGAAAATACTGAGGATTTAGTTTGGGGAAAGCCTCCGAACTCTGTGGTCTAGATGAACCCAAAGTTTCACTTCCGTTGCGACCGTTTATAATCTAAAAGTGGCCCATCATCGGCTTCTACCCCCTTG
The DNA here is from genome assembly GCF_018294505.1 of Triticum aestivum. NCBI lineage: Eukaryota > Viridiplantae > Streptophyta > Magnoliopsida > Poales > Poaceae > Triticum > Triticum aestivum. The sequence goes on from NC_057804.1 coordinate 417,302,833, forward strand.
TAGATGCTACGCAGGGTGTTTCCGAAATAACAAAACAACCCTTAGCCGATGTCTCGGTACCCGAAGGCGGTTGTGTTGGCGGAAACGAGGCAATCAGATATGCAGGCTTTATAACTTTCACTTAGTCATAGGAGCTTAAAGTTGGGAGGCCAGCAAGTAGCCCCCCGCTTAGTGTTCGGCGACAGCCGAGGTCAAGCCGTAAACACTTCGGCCAATGTTATGAACGGCCCATCATTTAACATAGTCATCGGATCACTGACCATTTTATGCTTATTGTGACAGTCAGTTTTCGGCTTTCTCCACCGAGGGGCTTAACCATGTGAGTTGGAAGCACAATCGCAGTGGTTCTCCTTTTGCACACCTAACCGAACAAAGCGGAATGTAGGAGGCAAGCACATGAGACGGGTAACCCAACTATCGGCCGAAGACACAATTTGAAACGATGCATATATAGCAATATCTGAGAATATTTGCCGAATATCTAAAGGTGTCCGCATTGCACTGCGAGACTTATGCGGAAAACACACAAATAGTTTAAAAGTGCCATAAACTTGGAAAACCAAGAAACGTCAGTAAAAACTTGACGTCCGAACAAGATCAAGTGTTCGGTTCCAATCGGAAAATTGGTTTTAGAAAAAAAAAAGTGCTTCTGTCGTGCTTTAACATGACACATCCTATCTCAAGACTTCAAGCGGGTCAGCCTACGGCTTCAACCTCCTATCGCGAAGGCGGAGTACTTAGGCTCCCAGGCTATTGACCACACACTCTCGTCGAAAAAACGAGTGATAGAAAAAAAAGACTCTACAGCGACTAGGAAGAAGAACACTTATTATAAAACAGCTCACATAAATTTAAGAGCCCCCAAGTGACTTGGGTAAAATAATTTTATGTTATAATGATTGTGCGTACCAAAGTACTTATATCATATATATGTCCACCCGAACTTTGAACGCGTCTTAACCGACCATCGGCTTCTCCATCTTCAGTTAAGGACCGAAGAGTGTTATGTACTCCACCTGTCGAGAATATCGATGGTGTTTCCGATAACCAGGCAATCAGGCCATAAGGTTGTAACAGACAAAGCATGCTCAGGGAACTTATGCTATATTACTAACGAAGTATAAGAAGCATCTTCGAAGAAAATAGTACCCCCACCGATACCTTTCTTCGGTTGCTCATTATTATTATGAGACTTGTGCAATAGATTTTTTGTACTCATGAGCTCCGTTGTGTGCCAACCATTGTTGAAAACAGTAAGAGCGCTAGCTTTCGGCTTCACCCAGTCTGAGGTTCGGCTCAGATGAACCAACCATGACAATCGCAGAGGTGCTCCCTTTACTCCCTAGCCAAACAATCGGGAACGTAGGGGTAAGCACAGGAGCCAGGCAACCCAGCTTGCAAGTCGCTTAAGTCAACATGGTGCATATTGTGGTGTAATACACGAATAAGGAACGAAGTCGTACAAGTATAATCATACGCAAGAGGAAAAGATCCATCAAGGGAGCCCCCAAATAAATGGGGTATTTGAATATGTGCGTCACAAACAAAGTTTTGACAAGGAACTTTGTCGCAAACAACTTTGTGCAAAAAAGTATAATGCTTGGTCAAACCGAACAAAATTTAAAACTGAAAGTTTTTGAGCATGAGAGCAACATAGCTGGTTAATGTGTTCGGTGTTGATGACGCGATTCAGGCTTGTGGTGGGACGAAGATGCCCATTGAACCGACAAGGTTCACAGTCCTCGGCATGGCCGAGGTCCCAGCCCCCAGGCCCGATGTGTCCGAGCAAGGAGTTCGGCATTCCGGAGTAGTGACCACGTAACGCGGTCAAAATCGATTACATGCACAGATAAAACAGTGTGGTCCAAGAAATAATAATAATGTATATAATCCTTGAATAATTGCTTTACACGAGAATAATTTATTTAAAGAGATGTGGCCTGGCGCCGAAGCCAATGTCGATGCAGGGCGTCGGCGTGACGAAGCCTGAATTTGCAGGGTGGTCTGAGTTTCGGATGCGGCGTTTGCCGAACTATGTACGGAAACTGACAGAACCATCACGCGACCGTTTTTAATGTGGCCGCCGTTTGATAGACCTGTGTACAGATGATGGAACAAACCAAAGTAATAATACTTTAAGAAAAATAAGCCCAACAAGAAAAAATTGTTAGGATTAATAGCACCTGGTTTATTTGTTGTAGTAGTCCGAAGAAAAGCGACTCCCAAAATTGGGAATCGACCCGCACACCCATTGCCTGATGAGCGATAAAGCGACGGCATGGCAATGCTGGCAAAGGTTGGCTTGGTGAGGCAAAAGCCCCCGGTCTAGCTAACGTGACGAAGTTGGTCGGTTGGTGACACCGAAGTCACCGGAGTATGTTGATGAAGAAATAGCCAAGTCCCCGGCCTAGCCGAGGTGACGGAGCAGGCCGGTGGGGAGTTGTTGCAGCTGCCATGTCAGCCGAGGTGTTGAAGTAGTTCGGCGTGACAGATATTGGCTTGAAGAGGCAACAGTGCGGCCATGCCAACCCAGGTCGTCCCTTGTGATGTGGTCAATGTTGGCTTGATGAAGTGACCATGTGGCGATGCTGGTGTGCCTGCTCCGTGCAATCCGTGGGGCGGCGATGTTGGTGACGATTTATCCTTCGCGATACCGAACTATTGTTCGGCTGGCCGAGATGATGATCCGAAGAAGTTTCAGCTCGGCTCAACAAAGCGACGACGTGTCTAGCATAGGTCAGTCGTCGTGGAGTGACGTTGTCGGGCCGGTTTGACACCGGCACGATGGTGAAGATCGTATTGTAAACATACTTTTAATATTAATGGGATGTGTTTGAGAATAAAACACAATACCCCATACGAAAATGCCCTTCAAAAAGGATGTCCGAAATCCCGTTCGTAAAGAAGACGAACTCGGGTCGGATTCGTTCTCGCGCAGAAAACAGATCCAAAAAGGGATGCACTAATCGGAAGGTTCCCGGAGTTTGGACGGTCGGATCAAGCTGAATTTTTGGCAGGTGGTAGATATGGGAATTCCGCAGCCGATCAACGGTTGGATCTTCCAAAGGAAGTCCGAGCTAGATGCTGGACACCCGCTCCAAACTCGTCCGGATTCTCGTCCAGATTCAACAGGGCTCCGGTATATCGGAGATTGCCGGAGATTCCTCCATCGGAACTCGACGAAATTTTTGCAGGGTTGTTGTAGACTTAATTACACATAATCTCATCAAAGCAATCGTTTAGGAGACACTTGAGGAGGCGGCAGCGGCGGATACGAGTTTGCTGTCCAGAAAAATAGCACGGTCACCCGAGGGCAATGTTGACGTTCAACCCCCGAGCTCCATGGATGACCCCTCCATGATCTTGATAGAGATCGGAGTTGATGTTGATGAAGGCCCTCATCCGAACATGACGATCGGAGGTAGGGCGCAGTCCTCCGTCAAGCCAAGGTGACCAGTCGAGTTGGTGATGAAGAAGCCGACGTCGCAGTTGACCTGCAGCCGAGCCATTGATCCTTCTGTCGATCACACAGCGGATCTCTCAATGAAAGCACCAATGTCGGTGTCAAAACTGGCGGATCTCGGGTAGGGGGTCCCGAACTGTGCGCCTTAGCATCAACGGTAACATGAACACGAGATATTACCCAGCTTCGGGCTCTCTTGATGAGATAATACCCTACATGCTGCTTGATTGACTATGATGAGTATAGGGATTACAAGAGTTGATCTACCTCGAGATCATATGTTGTGCTCTAAACCCTGGAGGTATAATGAGTAATGTCATAATCTATCGACTAGTCTGGCCTCGTTTTATATAATGTACCATAGGCCTAGGGTAACAAGAGTCCTAGCCGCATACGCCGGTGGGGGAGGAGTCCTTATCTTGATCACCAAGTATTGTGGAATCTTCCTTGTATGCGGCAACTGTCCAAACTGGCCCATGAGTATATGACCATGGGGGTCCTCGGGCCAATCTAACTGATCAGGGGACGACGTGGTGAGTATCCCCTAGTCTAGGACACCGTCACACGCTAGAACTTCTAAAGATGAAGGCAAAAAACAAATGGACAGGTACAAGCCTGGGTGAGCTTCTGAAGTACCTAAAGAAGGTTCTTCCCGCGGGAAGCCTGTGTTCTACTAGTGTTGAGGAGGCAAAGAAAATCGTGTGCCCTCTTGATCTGCCACATTTTAAATATCACGCATGCATCAATGATTGCATCATATATCGGAATGAGCACGCGGAAAAAACCATATGTCCAAAGTGTAATGCTTCGTGATATAAAAAGGCCGGAAAGAAAGCTCCACAGAAAGATGTATGGTACTTTCCGATCGCTCCGCGTCTATAGTGGTATTTCGTAGATCCTAAGGAAGCAAAGCTTATGCGCTGGCACGCGGAGAGGGTGAAGCCAGATGACGGAGAGTAACCGAAGCTGAGACACCTCGCAGATGCTAGCTAGTGGAGAGCATTAAATACTGAATTTGATTTTTTTTGCAAATGATCCAAGGAACATCGTGGTTGGCGCTAGTAGTGATGGCATGAATCCATTTGGCAACCAGAACACCAATCATACCACATGGCCCGTGTTTGTATGGATGTACAACCTCCCCCCTGGTTGTGCATGAAGGAAAAATACATACACATGGCTATGCTTATTCAAGGGCTGAGACAACCGAGAAATGATATAAATCTGTATCTCGGGTTACTGAAAGAGGAGTTACATACCTTATGGACAACGCCGGCCAAGACATGGGATGCAAGCAAAGGAGAGTATTTCTACATCAGAGTCGCGCTGATCACGATAGTGCAGGACTATCTCGGTTACGACTATCTCTCCGGCTAGGTGTGCCACGGATATTGCAGATGCACGAGGTGCATGGATGATACAACTTCTCTGCAGCTATCGAAAGATGGCGGGTCTTCGAAAATCATGTACATGGGGCATCAAAGATGGCTCGAGAAGGATGACCCATGGAGAAAGCGTGGAGATATATTCAATGGTAAGGCTAAGCATCGAGGTCCTCCACGTAAGCGTAGTGGTGCAGAAATATATGAATTATTGAAGAACTAGGAAGAGTGCCCCTCTCCGGGAAAGACCATGAAAAATGCGCCGGAGCCCCTGCTGAAGATATGGAAGACGAGATCTGTTTTCTGGGACTTGGAATACTGGCCCATACTCGACACGCCTCATATCCTTGATCAAATGCATATCACAAAAAAATATCCTTGAGAGTTTGCTTGGAACATTGATGAACATACCGGAGAGGACCAAGGATGGGCCAAAGGCAAGAAAAGACTTGGAATTTTTGAAAATCAGGAAAGATCTCCAAATGCCCGGTAAAAGGTCGTCAGAGGAGACCGAGACGGAGACGGAGACGGAAGATAGGGGCAAAAAAGTAAACAAGAAGGAAGAACAATATCCCCCCCCCCTCTTGCTTCACCTTTGATCCGAAGGAGGTCGATCAATTGTTCAAATGCCTTGCCGGAATCAAAGTTAGTTACGGATACTATGGGAAGATAAGCAGATATCTGGACACTAAGAAAAAAGGTTCAGTGGGATGAAGTCTCACGAATGTCATGTGATGATGACGCAGTTACTCCTGGTTGCACTTAGAGGAATTATGGACACACATGTGCGTGAGATGCTTACTGACCTATGCCACTTTTTTGATGCTATCTCTCGAAAGTCGATCAGTGTGAAGCAACTCCATAGGCTATAGGAAGAGATTGTTTTCATATTGAATGAGCTAGAGATGTACTTCCCGCCCGCGTTCTTTGATGTCATGGTGCATCTATGTGTCCACATCGTGGACGACATCATCGACCTAGGGCCGACATTCCTGCATAGCATGACGCCGTTCGAGAGGATGAATGGGGTCATCAAAGGATTTGTTCGTAACATGTCCCATCCAGATGGAAGCATAGCCCAGGGATATCTGACCAAAGAGTGCATCTCTTTCTGTGAGAGTTATCTGACCAAAGACCATGTTGTTGGTTTGCCCGTCAACAAGCACTGTGGAAGGCTCGAAGGCGAAGGTCACACCAACGGTCATAGGGATGTGAATGTGTTACGCTCGGGCCGACAAGACGACCTTGAGAGGGCAAACTTAGTAGTGCTACAACACCTAGATGTGCTATAAGATTTCGTGACACTGCACAAAGAGACCATCGCAAAGAAGTATGTGACCGTGGGGTGCACAGGACGGACGCTGAAGTTATTAGAGAGCACAGCTCCACTTTCTTACGTTGGTTCAAAGAGCGAGTTCTGGCTAATCCCCGGAAGAGGGTTGTCCGAACGGAACACTCATATATGCCTTAGCACATGGCCCCTTGACCAACCTCGCGATTTATCAAGCATACGATATCAACGGATACACGTTCACGGAGGAGACATATATAAATAGTGATGACCAAAACTCAGGGGTGACGATGCAAGACATGACCGGGAATGTAATTGAAAGATATTACGGAAGGGTCTAAGAGATATGGGAGCTTAACTACTCTGGATTGCATAGTGCGACGATGTTCCGTGTCAGATGGGCTAAAAATGTACACAAAGAAAACCGACATTTCACTACCATGTGTATACCCGACTCCAATGATAGCGGTACTGTCAACGCCATCGCCAAAAATGAGCCATCGGTACACACCAAACATGTGACACAATGTTTCTACATAACTGATCCGATCAATCCCAGCCGTGTTGTCGTGAGGAGAAGCAAAAGGAGCATCACTGGAATGGATGGAGTCGCCAACGAGAAAGACTAGGAGCAGCAACAGTAGCATTAGTATCTAGGATCTATGGTAATTAAGATAAATATGATGAACTAATGGTGTAGAGACCATACTGAAACTAAGTTTTAGGGGCATATACTGAAAATAGTTAGTGTTTTTGTTAAGTCATTTTGCATGTTTTTTGTTTCCTAGATCAGTGGTTTTGGACTCTATTGACAACTAGTTAGTGTTGGACCAACTACCTTGATAAGCAAAAGGAATTAACCTACAAAATGTAACCAAATATGGACTAAAAACTGGTCATCAAAAAAAGTAAATGAAAATGAAATTGAGGATTTTTAAAAATTCAGAAAATGGAGTAGTAGATGCCACTGAATATGCCACTGAAAATGGAGTGGCTAGCATCATTGCAAAAAACAATGCTCAAAAAATATCTTGGAAAGTTTCATGTTAGCATCATTGAGCATTTTTCTGCCACTGAAGATTAGTGGAAATTGAAGATTGTTTTTTGTATTAAGCCACAAGTAGTTGTATTGGCAGCAAGTACAGAAATTATTGTTAGTGAAAATTTGTGGTGATCAATTTTTCATTTCTGTAACTAGTCCATTACAGTAGTCTGCAATTTTATTTGAATGCAATGTTGATGGACAGAGCACCAAGTTTATGAAATGAAATGAAATTATGTCCATTGGAGTCCATTTGGAGTTGCTCCATTGCTTGCGAGATGCTCTATGTGTGACCTATGTTTTTCCGGTTGCTAAGTGACCTATGTTTTGCCGGAAATGTTGATTCATTTCCATTCTGGAAAATTTCAGGCTCTCTATATGTGAACTTTCTAGCAAAGGTCATGCCGGAATTTTCCGTGAATTTCGGCAGGACTTGTGCTAGAAAGTTGGACATATTGAGTGCTTGAGATTTGTCGCGATGGGAAGAAACGACATTTCTGGCAAAACAAAGGTCACTTTTTTTGTCATTATTCACTTTATTATATAAAGCTTGATAATTAAACGACTATGACATTGAACCCTAGGAAACATGACCGACACCGATGAGGCCGGAGGTTCTCACTCCCAATTAGGTCGAGCACACGCCTACCTCGACTTTCTGGTGGATCAGGAGAGACAGGAAGCTGGGTGTCCGGACCGCCTTGTCATGACGGATGACGATGGTGGTGGCACCGGTGCCGACACTGATGCCACCAACGACACCGGCACTGAGACTGGCGTTGATGATGTTCCTAACTATAGCACGGAAGGTGGGACCTCCCAAGCCCGTGAGGGAAAGAAGGAAAAGAGGACACGACGCCCAAATGAGCTCGACACCGGAAGACTGGTGGTCATGGCGGTGCACCCTGGCGAGTTCGAGCCAATAGAGCCGCGAGAAGTGGCAGTGTGTTATGGCAACCAACTAGCATGCATCCTACGGGATACCGCTAACATCAACACCACAAAAATACGGAAGAATGGACATTTGAAGAAGCTCCTTCTAACTAGGTTGCACGCAAGATTCCTGTTCCCGGTCGGAATGACGGAGTCGACCCATGGGATGATGATGCCATGAAAAAAAATCAACAACAAAGCCCTAGGGAAGTTCAGCAATGCATTGAGCGCTTGGAAAACTAGGGTGAAAAGGCGATTCAAGTAGACCATGAAACCTACGCCGAGATTGTTGCAGACAATCCGAAAATTACAATAGAGGAATTTGAAAAGTTCAAGGAGACTTGCAATGAAGAAGCTGCCAAGGCCAGGTCGGAGAGAGGCAAGCAGCTGCAGGCAAAGAACATGGGGAACCACCGCCTTGGAAGTCGTGATTACACGGGAAAGAGGCCCGTGTGGGCTAAGGAGGACGCAGAACATGAACGTCGGGGGATCCCAGACCCATTGGCTGAGTTCACCGACCAGCAGGAGCACGACTTCATCAGGGCCCGATTCTTGTGGGACCCCGAGAAAAGATTTTTTTTTCACCAACGGGCCGACTAGGAAATTCATGAGAATACTGGTAATTATCATTTTACCACCTTACATATTAGGTTCTGATCAACAAAGTCTACTACATTCTAGTCGCATTCGTAAATGATTCATGGTCCATTTGCAGAGAGAGCAACACAAGCTTGCGGCCGAGATCGACTCGTCGACTCAGTCGTCGGCAAAGTACAAGTGGGACACTCCTTTCAACCGGGCCATGAACATAATGATGGGACACCCGCCCAGCCAGCGGCCGCAATATGGACGTGTGCATGGCGTCGGGGATGGGGCCACTTGGAAGTACTATTATAGCAAGGACCCCAAGGCCAAAAGACAGAGAAAGAAGTTCAGTCAAGTGACTATCAACGAGAAGGTAGCGCGGGCGATGGAGAAAGCAAAAGCTGAGACCAAAGCTGAGATAGTAGCTGCTTGTAGATCAAATATGGTGGCTGCCTTTACAAGTTTGATTCCAACAGTGGTCACATGGGTGCAACAAAATCCAAATGCGCCACCAGGTGATTTTCCCATGCTCAGCTTCACCGGGAGCAACTCAATGAACACCGCACCCATACCCGTACCTAGTATGGCAACCGCACCCGCACCTCCTCCAGCACCTACTCCTCCGCCCAGCTCTCACAGCAGCCCTAGCTCCGTCTCTGGCTTGAATGTCGGGCCGTCGACATTGGCTGAGCTCGACGCCCTCACCGTAAATACGCGTCGTCGCACCTTCATCAATTCAACTAATTAATTAATCTTCAGTTGCCATTCTTTTTGGATCTCTAACGCCGCACGTATATGGCTTTGTAGGCGGACTCCACTCCGTGCACCCTCCTTTACAACATGAAGGGCGGGTTGGTGGATGTGGGGAAGGGTACTATAGTGAAGCCCAAGGATCGATTGTTTCACCGCTGGCAGATGCCTGATAACGCCTTAAGGGTCTCTGTGGCGAGTGTGAAAGTGGGCTACGAGGGTCTCCCTCATCCGATACAAACCGATGGAGAGGATGACGAGACCCCCACGCAGCTTGGCCAATGCAAAAATTGGCCGATCCTGTGGCCGAAAAATCTTCTTCGTGTCGAGGTGGCCGGGAGCACACCAACGGGACCTCAGGAAGGTATGACCACAACACCACCTACACAAGTACAACCATCGTCTGTGCTGCTTGCTGAGATCGAGAGACATGAGGAAGGAGGGCCAACCGTTCCGCTGGCAGATGATGCCATCTGCCCCATGGAAGAGGATAGGGATCATAACATGGACGAGGCCGACGATGACCCTAACCAGTATTTCAATACTGCCTTTCACAACGAAGTAACAATGAGTCAACCATATGAATATGAGATGCATGTACCAGAGCCGGAACATCCTCGGGAGTGCAAGAAGTCTTTGTTCATGCAATCCTTGCAAGACACGCCTCTAGATGCCAGATCCACCCAAGCTCAACTAATTAGCCAGAGTCGTCCAAAGCTGAGCCCGACAACACTAGGGGTGGTGCTCAGGGAGGGTCTGACAGACCCACCAGCACCTGAGACCACCAAGAAGAAGCAGAGGAAGAGACCGGCAGCGAGAAAATCCAATAAAGCTGGCAATGTTGGTTCTAGCAGCCAGCCGCCTTCGACCAAGGTTGACCATGTACCGATGAAACATGCACCACTAATCCATGTCGCGGGAGAGCCAATGGTACCGGCGAATGCACTAGCTACCATAGAAGGGGATCTCAGGAGACTCCATGACCATGTGCTTTCGACAGAGAGAAGCCTCCTCGACTCGGATGATCCAGGATACCCACTTTATACGGTTCATGTGCCGAGCAGTTGCAAGATGCATGTCCACACATGCCCCGCGGACCTCTTCTTCCTGAGGTTTGATTACATCTTCTAGATGTTTCAAATGAGGACACTCGATTTTACATTCGTCTGCCTGTATGCGCTGCACATGAAATACATCGTCAGGAGAGAGCAAGTCACCGGTCTTGCGGTCGCGGACCCATACTACATGCATGAGGGCTTCTTGTCAATCAATGATGCCAACCGTCAATATGCGAGTCAGTACATCAAAGAATTCTTGGTCAGCAATAAGGACAAAGAAACGATTCTCCTACCTTATCATCCTAGGTAAGTCATCCGCGGATAGCACTATAACACATACATCCTTGCATGCATTTCAATAGTTACTTTGCACGCATGCAGGCTAAACTTGATCGCGTATTTTGTGCAGCGGGGGGTGTCGTGCCGTTCTCATTGTTCTTTACCTGCGTTACTCCCACGCTCTATATTTGGACCCGTCGAAGAACATACAGAAGAAAGATTACACACACATAAAGTATGTTCTGGACAGAGCTATGCGCGGCTTCAGCATGCGGGGTGGCTACATCCAATACAGAAAAACAAATAAGGTCAGGCTTTGTTTCAGCCACAAGACTGACTTCTGTTGCATCCAGCAACCGGCAAGAAGTGAGAATGATGGATTCTACGTCATCCATCTAATGATGGAGTACAGAAGGGATGTGCAATCACTTTGCATGAAATCTTCATCCGATACCCATATCTAGAGATGGGCCAAAGCCTTTGGAGCCATGTCGGATAATCGACTTCGAAATGATTTCTACCGGATCCAACAGGAAATTGTGTCCATCATTATCAAAGATGTCCTCGAAGAGAATGGGATGTTCTACGGCGGCCCAATATCGCGAGCTGACGTTCGAACCCGCATTGCCCTACAGCGACAGGACATGACGCCTTTCAATAAACTTGGGTGCACCCTTCTGGATATGGACAGATGGGAAGAGTGCACTGCTTAAAAACAATGTGTCTGTTTAGTTACTTGTTACTTTCTGTACGACGAAACTTCGAATCTCTCAGTACGACAAAACTATTAGATGTATGGTGCCGCGCTCTAGTTAATTACTTTCGGTACCATAAATTTGTTAACTATGTTTACTATATATGTTGCTTCTATTTCATAACTGTTTTGTTGAATTCGCTTCATGGTATATTTACGTGCATCTCTGACAGGTATATAGATCAACGATGGTGAGGAAGTGGTATGCCGTGTATGTAGGGCATGTGTGACGCCCCGATTCAATCGTACACTAATCATGCACGCAAACGTGTACGATCAAGATCAGGGACTCACAGGAAGATATCACAACACAACTCTAAAAACATAAATAAGTCATACAAGCATCATATTACAAGCCAGGGGCCTCGAGGGCTCGAATACAAGTGCTCGATCATAGACGAGTCAGCAGAAGCAACAATATCTGAGTACAGACATAAGTAAAACAAGTTGCCATAAGATGGCTAGCACAAACTGGGATACAGATCGAAAGAGGCGCAGGCCTACTGCCCGGGATCCTCCTAGCTACTCCTGGTCGTCGTCAGCATCCTACACGTAGTATTAGGCACCTCCAGTGTAGTAGTCATCGTCGACGGTGGCGTCTGGCTCCTGGGCTCCAACGTTTGGTTGCGGCATCCGAGAAGAAGAGGAAAACGGGGGAAAGAGGGAGCAAAGCAATCGTGAGTACTCATCCGAAGTACTCGCAAGCAAGGATCTACACTACATATGCATGGGTATATGTGTAAAGAGGCAATATCGGTGGACTGAACTGTAGAATGCCAGAATAAGAGGGGGGTAGCTAGTCCTATCAAAGACTACGCTTCTGATAGCCTCCGTCTTGCAGCATGTAGAAGAGAGTAGATTGAGGTCCTCCAAGTAGCATCGCATAGAATAATCCTACCCGGCAATCCTCCCTTCGTCGCCCCGTGGAAAAGCGATCACCGGGTTGTCTGTGGAACTTGTCTGGGTGTGTTTTATTAAGTATCTGGTTCTAGTTGTCATAAGGTCAAGGTACAACTCCGGGTCGTCCTTTTACCGAGGGACATGGCTATTCGAATAGATAAACTTCCCTGTAGGGGCGCACCACATAACCCAACACGCTCGATCCCATTTGGCCGGACACACTTTCCTGGGTCATGCCCGGCCTCGGAAGAACAACACGTCGCAGCCCCACCTACGCACAACAGAGAGGTCAGTACGCCGGTCTAAATCCTATGCGCGCAGGGGTCTAGGCCCATCGCCCATTGCACACTTGCACATTGCGAACGCGGCCAGAAGCAGACCTAGCCTCCTTAATACAAGTGCAGGCTTACGGTCCAATCTGGCGCGCGCCGCTCAGTCGCTAACGTCAAGAAGGCTTCGGCTGATACCACGACGTCGAGTGTCCATATCTTTCCCGCGTAGTTGGTTAGTTCGTATAGGCCAGTGGCTAGACTCAGATCAAATACCAAGATCTCGTTAAGCGTGTTATTATGAAGCAACCATGAACGCCGACCAGGGCCAGGCCCACCTCTCTCATGGGTGGTCTCAACCTGCCCTTTCGCTCCGCCACAAAGTAACAGTCAGGGGCCGTCAGGAACCCAGGCCCACCTCTACCAGGATGGAGCCACCTGTCCTTCCAGCCCCCACATCGAAATCACTTGCGGGTACTCAACAAGCCAATCCGGCTTTAGTCACCATCTGTATAGTATGTATATATGTATAGCATATACCCGTGATCACCTCCCGAGTGATCACGACCCGATAGTATAGCAAGGCAGACTGACAAGAATGTAGGGCCAATGATGATAAACTAGCATCCTATACTAAGCATTTAGAATTGCAGGTAAGGTATCAACAGGTGTAGCAATAATGACAGGCTATGCAACAGAATAGGATTAATCGAAACAGTAACATGCTACACTACTCTAATGCAAGCAGTATAGAGAAGAATAGGCGATATCTAGTGATCAAGGGGGGGGGCTTGCCTGGTTGCTCTGGCAAGAAGGAGGGGTCGTCAACTCCGTAGTCGTACTGGGTAGCCGCGGCATTGGTCTCCTAGTCTACCGGAGAGCAGATGGGGAAGAAAAAATAAATATAATGCAAACATAAGCATGATGATGTATGACATGACAATGAGCAGTGTTAGGTGTGCCCTAACGCGGTAGTAGATGATACCGGCGAGAGGGGCAAACATCCAAGAAAGTATCCCCGGTGTTTCGCGTTTTTGGACAGATGAACCGGAGGGGGAAATTTGCATGTTTGCTATGCTAGGGATGTGTGGCGGTCAAACGGGTTGCGTATCCGCATTCGTCTCGTCGTTCTGAGCATCTTTCTTGTACAAAGTTTTTCCATCCGAGCTACGGTTTATTTTATATTAATTTTAAAAGATTTAATCATTTTTAGAATTAATTAATTATTTTAAACCAACATTATCCAGAATAGTGTATGCTGACATCAGCATGACGTCAGCAGTCAACAGGGGTGTTGATTGGTCAAACTGACATGTGGGTCCCGTTCGTTATTGACTAGTCTAACTAATCATGATTAATTAGTTTAATTAGTCGTTAGTTTAATTAATCAAAATTAGTTAAGTTAATTAATTCTTTAATTAATTAACTAACTAAATTATTATTCATTTATTTCATTTTTATTATGATTATTAATTTCCAATTTTTTAAAACATTCTGAGCGTGGGGCCTGCTTGTCATAGGCCCCTAGGGCCAAACGGGCGCGGGCGAACGGGTTACGGGGCGGGCGGCGCCAGGCGCCCGAAGGGGCAGCCCCAGGCACGCGGGCGACGGCCACCAGGGCACGGCGCGGTCAGGCAACCGCGGCTGGGCGGGGCATGGGGCAGGAGCAGGGCACCGGAGCACCGGAGGTGGCCGCGGGTGTGGCGTCTTCGCCGACGCAGGGGGTGCAGGAGCGGGGCAAGGTCGACGTCGACGGTGGTGGAGGTGAGGCGATGCAAGGGCGGGCGTGCGGTGCGCGGGCGCATCCAGCGCGGGGTGTCCGTGGTCGCAGTGGGGCGAGCCGGGGGCGTGGCGACGCGGGTCAGGCGACGCGGGCGCGAGGGAGACGGAGGAGGAGAGGGGCGCGTGTTCACAGCGGGGAGTAGGGACGGGGCAGTGAGGGTCGGGGTGGTCGACGGGGACGACACGACGGAGCGGGAGGCAAGCCAGTGGGGAAGTCCGGCGAGGCGGCGTGGGCTTCGGGCGGCGGCGAAAGATGACGAGGCGGCAACGCACGGCGGCGTCGGTGGCCTCCTCCTCTCGATCCCGATCCAATCGGGAGAGGGGGGGAGATATTTCGGGGGAGAGGAGTGGGGGGTGTCAGTGGGGCGAGTGGGGAGTGGGGGAGGTTTATGGGGGTGCGGGGGTGGGCCGGCCTGGTGGGTCGTGGCCCAGTTGGGCTGGTGGCCTGCTGGGACGGAGCCCCGAGGGGTTTCTTTTCCTTTTTTTGTTTGTTTTTCTCTTTTGTATTTTCTTTCTTTTATTTATTTTCTCTTTTGTTTTAATTCAATTTAAAATATGTATGCATTTTATAAAGCTATGTCCTTTACACCATAATTATCTATGTAATATTTAGTACAAATCGAACATTTTTTTAATGTTTGAAAACTTTTATTGTTTTCCTTTAATTAAATTTTGAATTTGTTTCGGTTTTGAATTATCTAGAGTTTATCAACAGTAACCGAGGTGATGTGGCATCATTAGCGGGGGATCACTATAGCTTAATTATTTGGGCGTCACAATTCTCCTCCACTACAAGAAATCTCGTCCCGAGATTTAAGAGGTAGTGAAAGGGGGGAAGGTTTGGTAACGAATCTAGCGGGTCTTCTCATCCTGGCTTGCTCTTCTCGAAGAGGCCGGTCCAATATATTGATGTCTTCATTTCTCTGCTTTAGGTCATCATGATGAAGTCAGCATCCTTTCTTCAGGAACTCCATCGTACTTACGAAAGAATAAAGAGTGGGCATTCCGGGAGAACAGACCTCTGCAAGGTCGACTATCTGGTCGATAACATCGGGGAGGGTGGCGGATAGCAACTCTCGAATTGAAACTTAAGAAAATATCATGAGCAAAGTAAGAAGGTGCAGAATAGAAGTTTCAAGCGCATAGGCAATCATTCGTTGCCGGAAACAAAGTGTGAAAGGGGTTCAGAGCAATGGGAATAAGTATTGCGTCTGATAGCAGAACTGATGATCTCTCGGAAGGTGGCTCGTAAATTACTTACAAGGCCACGCGCGAGGAATAACCTTGGCAACAGGGGGTTTACCGGAGAGTCAGGTTTTGATCCTGTGGAACTGTGGGTTATGGGCCCACCATGTAGGTTAAAGTAAGAAGGGCGTTGACATCTTGCACGGTCATGATAGAAATACAGGTCAGAGGGTAGGCTATCAGTTATGTCGGCAACAACGTCGGTACCAAGGGCGAGGGACAAAGAGAACCATTTTCCTGCTCGTTAGGACGAGGCGGACCAATAGGCAAAGTTCTCGTCCATCCATGGTTACCAGAATGTCATCAACAATAGTAACAGGGTCCTACTGATAGACTTGTACACTGAGGTGTTTACATAAGCAGGAGAATATTATTGCTTAGATCATAAAGATCACAAGAAACGTTAAACCAACCAATGGAAAGGAAAATACGATTATGAGATTAAACAGAACAATGGAAAGGAAAATGTGTTTAAACACATATTTCAAGGGTATATCCTTCCCAAGGACAAGCAGAGCATGATATCCATGACAGGATATAATGTAGAAAACTCTTTAGGTAGGGGAGAAAATTTTCATGACATTACCCATACAGCGGTGTTTGGATAATTGATCAAGAAACATTTAGCATTGGGTTTTAAATGTTCTTGTTGAAAATTGGAGTACCACAGACATGCTTCGAGATAGCATTGACATGGTCTTCAAGCAAAGGTCGGACTTGGATAGACAAACGATTCATCAGGAACAACTTATAGAATAAGTCTTACAATTTCCTCATGGAAGAATGGTTAACCTTGTTAAAAAGGAAACCATAACAGCAGGTCCTCCGGCCAGGTGTGCTAGGCATGACATCACCTTATCGGTTCATATAAGGACCAATGTTATGACTCTTGGAAAATATCCGAACCATCATATCTGACCGAGTTTCAGATCTAGTTGGGGTCATGATACCTCAGACTCAGGATGCCTGAGAAGGAAGGGGTGCAACACAATTTGACGAGACGACATTGTAAAATTCTCGGGAAATGTACTATGGAAGCGAGTTCCAAAGCAGGAGTTCATCCTTAAATCAAGGGGAGGGTGACGAGGTGGCTGACGGGCTCAGCGACAATTCATTGAGATTTACAAAAAGGTGGATTTCCACAATTAGGTGAACAAGGAGATAACATCTGTCAGATCAAAAGATTTAATGGTGTATGCTCAAGGAAACCATACACATTTAAGCATTGGTTGAAAGGTGCACCCGAAATATGGGCTGGGATGCACGACCAATGCCGGAATGGTGATTCAGCAACCAACACACTAAGTTGGATTTATTGCCCATTAAATCCGAAGCAATAAGGTTGCTAAGAATACTGAAGTCTCACGGCAGAGTTCATTTACTGGTATTCTAGTTAGAAGCAACACGGGGACCAAAAAGAAGGGTGATGGCGAGAGGCATCACAATAACCAGAATTCTTAAGAGGTGGAGTAATCCTTGCAACATCCTTGACATAAGGGACAGTAATACTTCAAGGTAGAACATAACACAAACTAAATCGCAAGTTGCATCCTTAACAAGAACAAGTTTGTGATGAAAGGAAGGTAAATATGTTGTCGATGGTAACTCAAATTACCACGAGACGAGGATGGCACTTACCATCAGGAATTCAATTGATGCCCAGGAAGGATTCAAAATGTTGATGATGATCCCGGAAAATTTGTCGAAAGGTTTCAAGAAGATGTAACCGCTCGGCGATGACGTCAAGTCAAAGGAATGCCGAAGCAAAAGGTTATTGGAACCACGAGTACGACACAAACTCAAAATCAAGCTTGTTGTTCAATGCGAAATGCTATGACGAGGAAAATCGACGTAAGCTTAGCTCATCGTCGAAAGTGGTGCTCCAGGAATAAGGACCAGGTAGCACAGTTAAAAAGTTGCACGATAAGGATATAGCCGATCAGGCTAGGAATGGCTTGATCGGGTACAAACTCGTACTTAAAGAAGATTACTAAGAGTAGTTGAACCGTAGTGTGGACTCGGTTCAGTTATTGGTGTCTTTGAGTGTTTAATAACTCAGAGTCCATGAAAAATTGTAATCAGTGAGAATGTAGTACTTGATGAAGAACTCATAAGAAGTTATGCAGTTCCAAGATAATCTCGAGATACCAGGTGGTAATACTCGATGACAGTACAAAGTAGAGCTTGGAGTGGGGTATTGCTCTACAGAAGGTAAGTTCTTAAACATGCACGAGAAATGGTATTTAAAGGAGATCATGGTCGGAACCACGATTGCAAAGGATCAATTCACAGATACCAGATGATATTTATCAAGGAAATGGTTATTATTTCAAGAAGCTTCCATGATAGGATCTACATCGTGCCCATGGGCATGAACACTAAGTTCAAGGTCGACTCCCACTTCTCTAATGCATAACCTTTCATTCACTTCTCGCCTTCGATGAAGTTGTAGTGTTGAAATTTTATCTGGCATAACATCAGTAGAGTATGACCCATAGTAGTTTTCCGGGTTCAACAGATTAGAAAAGGCATAGGTTCGACCCATCAAGGTCTCTTAGGAACATATACCACAAACTTCAGGAGTAAGTAACACAAGCTCGAAAGCAGAGCATGTTCGACAAGGCAGAGGATACAATTTACCAAAGGCATTATGTATCCGAGAAAAGACTCACAAAGTTATTGAATACGAAGGACGTTGTCGGATAAAATCCAATAAAGGATCTGGTGGCCACAAAGGTTCTGGTGTGAGTATCGGCACACAACCAGAGGAAGAAAGAATGCAAGGAGATCAGTTTATAAGAACAACTGACTAATTCAAAGCTCAAATGCAAAGGTATTATGATTTACAAATCAAGGGATCAGAAGCAAAGCACTCTGATTAAGGATGGGTAAGTTGAGTAGACTTAGGAGTACGATCGAGGGCAATTTGATTGGTTGAGAACCAGCTCCTGTTCAAAATGACGTCTGAGTCGGAAGGGCGAATTCTAGGATTCATTGAGGATTGTGAGCAACTGCAACATATTGAATCAACAGACTGAAAATGATAATGACAAAGGATACCAATAAGATTACTAGATTATGGGATCAACCATAACGTAAGCAAGCAAGAATTTCAAGAGCAATAGGCTGCTGAGGATTTCCCAGAAGATCAAAAATTGTATTTCGAAGACTTTTCTGAAATACATGAATCGACTGGGGATTAACGGAACTCGGTAAGTGCGAGAAATTATCCGCAGGGGTATTCATGTGGCAAGGAACTGCAAGGCAGTAGCTCAAAGGATTCTCGGAACAACGGAGAGCAGTTCAGGGCATCTTGTAAATAACAAGATCAATGGGATTAACTGCAAGAATGGCAAGTGTATGCAGTTATCCATAAGGATATAACAATGGTAGGGGATAGCAAAAAGCGGTGAGCATAAAGTCTTGAGAGAACATCGAAGAGTATCTTCGGAATCCTTCGGTGAACCAAGCAATCATCTGGAGTGAGGGACTCTCCGGGAGGAAGTAAGTACGAGAACCTAGAGTTAGCGTTGCTAAAATCATTTAACCCGAATAGAAGAGAGATCAGAATCCCGGAGTATAGATGAGGAATAAAAGATCCTAATACCACCCAATTGGCGACGTGGGCCCATGGGCCGCACAGCCAAGTTAGTAAAACAATTTTCATCGACTAGACTCAACTTCGGCCAAGGAGTTGGAAAGGGGGATTCCTACAGGCAGTCGGCTCTGATACCAACTTGTGATGCCCCCGATTCAATCATACACTAATCATGCACGCAAACGTGTATGATCAAGATCAGGGACTCATGGGAAGATATCACAACACAACTCTAAATAAAAAAGTCATACAAGCATCATATTACAAGTCAGGGGCCTCGAGGGCTCGAATACAAGTGCTCAATCATAGACGAGTCAGCGGAAGCAACAATATCTGAGTACAGACATAAGTTTAACAAGTTGCCATAAGATGGCTAGCACAAACTGGGATACAGATCGAAAGAGGCGCAGGCCTCCTACTCGGGATCCTCCTAGCTACTCCTGGTCGTCGTCAGCAGCCTACATGTAGTAGTAGGCACCTCCAGTGTAGTAGTCGTCATCGACGGTGGCGTCTGGCTCCTGGGCTCCAACGTCTGGTTGCGGCATCCGAGAAGAAGAGGAAAACGTGGGAAAAGAGGGAGCAAAGCAACCGCGATTACTCATCCGAAGTACTCACAAGCAAGGATCTGCACTACATATGCATGGTATCTGTGTAAACAGGCAATATTGGTGGACTGAACTGCAGAATGCCAGAATAAGAGGGGGATAGCTAGTCCTATCGAAGACTACACTTCTGGCAGCCTCCATCTTGCAGCATGTAGAAGAGAGTAGATTGAAGTCCTCCAAGTAGCATCGTATAGCATAATCCTACCCGGCAATCCTCCCCTCGTCGCCCCGTGGAAAAGCGATCATCGGGTTGTCTGTGGAACTTGTTTGGATGTGTTTTATTAAGTATCCGGTTCTAGTTGTCATAAAGTCAAGGTACAACTCCGGGCCGTCCTTTTACCGAGGGACATGGCTATTCAAATAGATAAACTTCCCTGCAGGGGTGCACCACATAACCCAACACGCTCGATCCCATTTGGCCGAACACACTTTCCTGGGTCATGCCCGGCCTCGGAAGATTAACACGTCGCAGCCCCACCTACGCACAACAGAGAGGTCAGCACACCGGTCTAAATCCTATGCGCGCAGGGGTCTGGGCCCATCGCCCATTGCACACCTGCATGTTGCGAACGCGGCCGGAAGCAGACCTAGCCCCCTTAATACAAGTGCAGGCTTACAGTCCAATCCGGCGCGCGCCGCTCAGTCGCTGACGTCAAGAAGGCTTCGGCTGATACCACGACGTCGAGTGCCCATATCTTCCCCGCGTAGTTGGTTAGTGCGTATAGGCCAGTGGCCAGACTTAGATCAAATACCAAGATCTTGTTAAGCGTGTTATTATGAAGCAACCGCGAACGCCGACCAGGGCCAGGCCCACCTCTCTCCTAGGTGGTCTCAACCTGCCCTGTCTCTCCGCCACAAAGTAACAATCAGGGGCCGTCGGGAACCCAGGCCCACGTCTACCGGGATGTAGCCACCTGTCCTTCTAGCCCCCACATCAGAATCACTTGCAGGTACTCAACGAGCCAACCCGGCTTTAGTCACCATCTGTATATTATGTATATATGTATAGCATATACCCGTGATCATCTCCCGAGTGATCACGGCCCGATAGTATAGCAAGGCAGACTGACAAGAATGTAGGGCCAA
Source organism: Triticum aestivum (assembly GCF_018294505.1). Taxonomy (NCBI): domain Eukaryota; kingdom Viridiplantae; phylum Streptophyta; class Magnoliopsida; order Poales; family Poaceae; genus Triticum; species Triticum aestivum. Next base: position 417,323,855 of record NC_057804.1, read on the forward strand.
TGATGATAAACTAGCATCCTATAATAAGCATTTAGGATTGCAGGTAAGGTGTCAACAGGTGTAGCAACAATGACAGGCTATGCAATAGAATAGGATTAATCGAAACAGTAACATGCTACACTACTCTAATGCAACCAGTATAGAGAATAATAGGCGATATCTAGTGATCAAGGGGGGGCTTGCCTGGTTGCTCTGACAAGGAGGGGTCGTCAACTCCGTAGTCGTACTGGGTAGCCGCGGTGTTGGTCTCGTAGTCTACCGGAGAGAAGAGGGGGAAGAAACAATAAATATAATGCAAACATAAGCATGACGATGTATGACATGACAATGAGCGGTGCTAGGTGTGCCCTAATGCGGTAGTAGGTGATACCGGCGAGAGGGGGAAACATCCGGGAAAGTATCCCCGGTGTTTCGGGTTTTTGGACAGATGAACTGAAGGGGGAAAGTTGCGTGTTTGCTATGGTAGGGATGTGTGGTGGTCGAACGGGTTGCAAATCCAGATTCGTCTCGTCGTTCTGAGCAACTTTCATGTACAAAGTTTTTCCATCCGAGCTACGGTTTATTTTATATTAATTTTAAAAATTTTAATCATTTTTAGAATTTACTTAATTATTTTAAACCAACATTATCCAGAATAGTGTATGCTGACGTCAGCAGTCGACAGGGGTGTTGACTGGTCAAACTGACATGTGGGTCCCGTTCGTCATTGACTAGTCTAACTAATCATGATTGATTTATTAAATTAGTCGTTAGTTTAATTAATCAAAATTAATTAAGTTAATTAATTCTTTAATTAATTAACTAATTAAATTATTATTCATTTATTTTATTATTATTATTATTATTAATTTCCATTTTTTTAAACGTTCTGAGTGTGGGGCCTCCTTGTCATAGGCCCCTCGGGCTAAACGGGCGCGGGCGAACGAGTTACGGGGCGGGCGGCGCCAGGCGCCCGAAGGGGCAGCCCCGGGCACGCAGGCGACGGCCGCCAGGGCGCGGCGCGGTGAGGCAACCGCGGCTGGGCAGGGCAAGGGGCAGGAGCAGGGCACCGGAGCGCCGGAGGTGGCCGCGGGCGTGGCGTCTTCGCCGATGCAGGGGGTGCAGGAGCGGGGCAAGGTCGACGCAGATGGTGGGGGGGAGGCGAGGCGATGCAGGGGCGGGCGTGCAGTGCACGGGCGCATCCAGCGCGGGGTGTCCGTGGTCGCAGTGGGGCGCGCCGGGGGCGTGGCGACGCGGGTCAGGCGACGCTGGTGCGAGGGAGACGGAGGAGGAGAGGGGCGCGTGCTCACAGCGGGGAGTAGGGACGGGGCAGTGGGGGTCGGGGTGGTCGACGGGGACGACGCGGCGGAGCGGGAGGCAGGCCAGTGGGGAAGTCCGGCGAGGCGGCGTGGGCTCCGGGCGGCGGCGAACGATGACAAGGCAGCAGCGCACGGCGGCGTCGGCGGCCTCCTCCTCTCGATCCCGATCTAATCGGGAGAGAGGGGGGAGATATTTCGAGGGATAGGAGTGGGGGGTGTCGGTGGGGCGAGTGGGGAGTGGGGGAGGTTTATGGGGGTGCGGGGGTGGGCCGGTCTGGTGGGTCGTGGCCCAGTTGGGCCGGTGGCCTGCTGGGCCGGAGCCCCGGGGGGTTTCTTTTCCTTTTTTGTTTGTTTTTCTCTTTTGTATTTTCTTTCTTTTATTTATTTTCTCTTCTGTTTTAATTCAATTTAAAATATTTAAGCATTTTATAAAGCTGTGTCCTTTACACCATAATTATCTATGTGATATTTAGTACAGATCGAACATTCTTTTTAATGTTTGAAAACTTTTGTTGTTTTCCTTTAATTAAATTTTGAATTTGTTTCGGTTTTGAATTATCTAGAGTTTATCAACAGTAACCGAGGTGATGTGGCATCATAAGCGGGGGATCACTATAGCTTAATTATCTGGGCATCACAGCATGTTCTGGGTGTGTATGATGAGTGGCCAGAGTGTCAGGCCCAAGTCTCTGGCTTCTCCGGCGGAAGCCAGAAAGGGTTTGATAGCAGAGCGGAAGCCGAAGCTAGTTACTTGAGATTCATAGCACAACAGGGGATTCAGAACTAGCACCGCTGCAAAAATTACTACATAATACCGCTTTTTATCATCGTGATCGCTCTTATCGTGTATGTCTTAGTTTAGGTAGATGATGAAACATGTGTCTACGGTGACAATGTAAGAGACATGTCATCATTTACTTGTATTGCTATTTCGAGATGATAATGAGATCGACATCATTTGTGTTGAGACTATGTTGATATGATGAGACTATGTTGTACCACTTCGATGATGATGATGAGACATTTCTTTTTCATATAGTTCCAGTGTATGTGTATGTTGTCATTGTATAAAACCTGTAAAAATACGAAAAAAACAACATAAAAAAAGAAAATACTAGCAGTAGCGTGGGGTATTGGAGTAGTAGCAGCGCTGCTTACCAGTAGCGTTTTTTGAAGGGCCACGCTACTAGTATTAGCAGTAGTGATGGACAAAGGCGCGCTACTGCTAGATACAGATAGCAGTAGCGCTGGTTCAAACAAGCACTACTGCTAAAAATAGATGTAGCGTCGTAGTAGTAGCGCGACTGCCCGCGCTACTAATAGCCAAAAAACTAGCGCTACTGGTAAGGGTTTTCCTAGTAGTGGCAGAGGTTGTCATGCGCTTTTTATTTTTTGGACGTGCAAGCTCTTAATGCAAAGGAACGTCGTGTTATATTGCCCCTTGTGGTAGCAACCTTTACTATGCAGTCCGTCGCTTTTATTTCTTTACCATCACAAGTCGAACGAAGCTTATGTTCCCTTGCAGTAAAAGACCATACATATTTTAGGAGCAATTTTATTGCTTTTTGCACCGATGACAACTTATTTGAAGGATTTTATTCAATCCATATGTAGATATGGTGGACACTCATGGCAAGAAACTCGATTTAAGGTTTTTGGATGCACAAGTAGTATCTCTACTTAGTATGAATTTTTTGCTAGCAAAAGATCCTAAGCAAGCACCACATGTTGGAGGATTCATAACAATATAACTTCTATACAAATATACCGAAACATAACTCATTACGTTGTCTTCCATGTCCAACTTCAACTAATTTGCTCAAGTTCAAAAATAATTAATGGGTATTCACAATCATAAAATATGTCCAAGATAATATATTTATATGTGAAAGTTCTCTTCGTCATACTAATCATTAATGAATTGCTTGTATGACTAATATTGTGATTGTCAAACATCAATAGATTTTGCTTTCTAAACCCAATGTGAAGCTACTACTAGGTATGACACAAGCATATGAAGCACATATAATTTCAACTTTATGATGTTCAACTCATTCAACGATTTACTCTTAGGATATAAGTGAAGAACGAGAGTAAATGACAAACTACTCCAAAAAGATATAAGCGAAGATCAAATGAGTAGTTAAATAAATAGGTAGCTATGTGAGGACTCTCTCTCTCTCTCATTTAACAAGTTTAGATCTTAAGTATTTTATTCAAACAGCAAAGAAAACAAAATAAAATGACATTCCAAGAATAGCACATCTCATGTGAAGAAGCAAAAACTTAGGCTCAACCGAAACTAACCGATAATTGTTGATAAAGAAGGGTGGGATGCCTACGAGGGCATCCCCAAGCTTAGATGCTTAAGACTTCTTGAAATATTAATTTGGGGCCTTGAGAATCCCCAAGCTTTAGCTCTTGTGTCTCCTTAATTTCTCTCGTATCACGGTTTCCTTAAATCTTAAAAACTTCATCCACACAAAACTGAACAAAAACTCATGAGATAAATTAGTATAAATCAATGCAAAACCTTATCATTCTCTACTGTAACAAATTACTAAATTATAGTTAAACATTGCATAGTAAATTCCTCTGCCTATTTAATACTCCTATCCTCAAATAGAATCATTAAACAAGCAAACATATGCAAACAATGCAATCATAACAGCAATCTTTCTAACCACCATAGTCTGTAAAGGATGAAGAAGGATCCACACTTATTTAACTCAAAAAATTCTAAAAATTTACCACAGTATAGAAACTGTATCATAGCTTATTGCATCAAAATTTAAGCATTTTATCACATTCTGACTTTTCTAGAGAATTCATGCAATAGCGTGCAACTTTCTGTTTTGAAACAGCAACTCATATACTTGCAAACTAAGCATGGTAAAGGCTATCCTTGACACTTTTATTGAAATAAAGATACAAAACATTATTGTAAATAAAACAAAGCAAATATCAACAAAATAAAATGATGCCTAAGCAAAACTCATATCATGTGCCGAATAAAAATATAGCTCCAAGTGAGGTTACCGATTATGTTGAAGACGAAAGAGGGGATGCCTTCCGGGTCAGCCCCAAGCTTGGTTGCTTGATTCTTCCTTGAATATTACCTTGGCGTGCCTTGGGCATCCCCAAGCGTAGGGTCTTGCGACTCCTTATTCTACTCATATCAATATCTCACCCAAAACTTGAAAAACCTTCAATCACACAAAACTTAATGGAACATCGTGAGATGGGTTAGTATGATAAAGAGAAAATCATTCACTTTGGTACTGTAAAGACAAGATTCATAATTGTTCTCAAAAACCTCCTACTGTACACACAAAAATAGCATGTGTAAGCGTTGGGTTGTCTCCCAACAACCGCTTTTCTTTAATGCCTTTTTAGCTAGGCATGATGATTTCAATGATGCTCACATGAAAAATAAAGAATTGAAACATAATGGGAGCATCATGAAGCACATGAATAGCACATTTAAGCCTAACACACTTCCTATGCATAGGGATTTATGAGTAAACAATTCATGGGAACAAGAATCAACTAGCATAAGAAGACAAAACAAGCAAAACTTCAAGATTTTCAACACATAGAAACGAAACTTGATATTATTACAATTCCTACAAGCATATTCCTCTCTCATAATAATTTTCAATAGCATCATGAATGAATTCAATAATTGTAACATCCCAATTTTCAATTTGGATGTCATACATAGATCATCCATATGCATCCATGATTTATTGCATTTTGTCATTCAGTTTAGCTGGCATTTTGTTCCAAGAGGCCTTAAGCAACTCAAGGACCAGTTTGAGAGAGTTGGAGGTTTCACAAAAATCCAATTTTGATTTAGCAAAATTTGGTAATTGGATCAAATTGTTTTTCAAAATTCTTTTCCAAATATTTTAAAAATAATAAGAGAAGATAATATGACTTCTTCAATTCAGTAGAAAAATATTGGAAATTGAATTTTGAATTTTTTAGAGTTTATTTGATTTTTATTCGCTAGTTATTTATTTATTAGCGGAGTAATTAGAACTGTAATGTTTGTTTTTAGTTTAGGCATTTAAGTCCAGAAAAATGTTCACGAGGTCACTAATTAGGCCATTTAGCTACATGAAATTTTCTGGAATTTTTAGGCTTATATTTATATTTATTTTAAGTGTTTTTAGTCGCTGGAATTTTTTTTAAATGCGCGCCGCCGAACTGGGCCGGCCCAGCTGCGCCACCGCCTCCGTCGCCGGCTCGGGACAGAGTCCCAAGCGAACGCCCGCCGCCGCCGTCGGGAGTCCGACCCGGACTCGCCGTCGCCCCCTTCCGCAAGTCGGACGCCCCCCAAGCCTTTATATATGGGACCCTCGCCCCGTTCCTCTCACCCCGAGCCGCAGCCACCGTCACTTTTAGCCGCGTGGCCCGCCACCGCTAACCGCATCCTCGCCGCTTGCGCCGCCGCCCGCGCCATATGTCGCCGCTCGCGCCGCCCCGCGAGCCCCACAGCCGCCGCCGTCAACCCCGCCTAGCCTCGCCGAAGTTGCGGTCTCGCCTCACCGAAGCCGCCGCCGACCCTACCGCCGTGTAGCCGGTAAAAAAAACGATCTGGTTCACCCGGTCTTTTCTCGGGCTTTTTCGGTTTAGTATTAGATCGGTTTATTTTTTTAGTTCGTTTAATTAGCGAACGTTCACTCTTTTAGATCTGTTAACGAACGAATTCGGTCGTTAGTCTCTGTTAGCGGATGTTCGTCCGATAGAATTTTCTTTTCTGTTTATTTTTGTGACGCCCCCAATTCAATCGTACACTAATCATACACGCAAATGTGTACGATCAAGATCAGGGACTCACGGGAAGATATCACAACACAACTCTAGACACAAATTAAAATAATACAAACTTTATATTACAAGCCAGGGGCCTCGAGGGCTCGAATACATAAGCTCGATTACACAAGAGTCAGCGGAAGCAACAATCTGAGTACAGACATGAGTTAAACATTTTTGCCTTAAGAAGGCTAGCACAAAAGCATCTACGATCGAAAAGGCAAGGCCTCCTGCCTGGGAGCCTCCTAACTACTCCTGGTCGTCGGCGGTCTTCACGTAGTAGTAGGCACCCTCGTAGTAGTAGCAGTCGTCGTCAAAGGTGGCGTCTAGATCCTAGGCTCTGACATCTGGTTGCATCAACCGGAAAGAAGATGAAAGGGGGAAAACGGGAAGCAAAGCAACCGTGAGTACTCATCCAAAATACTCGCAAGCAAGGATCTACACTACATATGCAACATTATCAAAGGAAGGTTGTATATGTGGACTGGGCTGCAGAAATGCCAGAATAGAGAGAAGGCCTAGTCCTATCGAAGACTAGCATCTTCTGGAAACCATCATCTTGCAGCAAACTGGAGGGAGTAGAGTAGCATAAAGTAAAGTAGTGGTAGTGGTATCAACCTCGGCCAGAGATCCTTTCTCGACTCCCTGCGAGAAAGCAATCTCAGAGCCATACTATCCATTTCTCATCACAATCCAATTCTCATCACCATCCAATTCTCATCACAAGTATCCAGTTCTAGTTGTATCGATCGGGATACAACTCCAAGTGTCCGTTATCGTAGGACAGGCTATCGATAGATGTTTTCTTCCCTGCAGGGGTGCACCAACTTACCCACCACGCTCGATTAACTCCGGCCGGACACACTTTCCTGGGTCATGCCCGGCCTCGGCCAAACAATACGTCGCAACCCGACCTAGACTTAACAAAGAGGTCAGCATGCCGGACTAAACCTATGCCCCTAGGGTTCATGGGCCATCTCCCCGGGAACTCATGCACGTTGCGAACGCGGCCGGTGAGCAGACCTAACTACCTCCTTAAAAAAGGCAGGTGCTTACCAATCCAACCCGGCGCGCGCCGCTCAGTCACTGACGTCTATTAAGCTTCGGCTGATGTATACAACGCAGAACGCTCATACTATGCCCACGTGATGGTTAGTGCTATCAGGCCAGAGGCCCCTCCAATCAAATATCCAAATCGTAGTGGATTAGGAACGCGTGGTAACAAGCAGAGACTTACGAAAGATGTGACCCCGTTGCCCCATCTCGAGGACTTGCGGCAAGGGCTAAGAATGCCCGGCCATGCCTCGTAATTATCTCACGGGCACCTTCCAGGTCAACCCGACTCCACATCACTCGCAATTATGCTCGCGCGGGTACCCCTCAGGGTCGACCCGTCTTTAGTAACATGGTTCAGTGTCAAGTCATAGTAACCATAGTAACCGTGTGTCCAAACATCAAGGGGAAAACCCGAGGAATCACCCCCGGTGAATCCAGTCGATGTAATCATCAACGTGAACGTAAGAGGAATCACCCCCGAGGTTCACACTTGAGGGGTTGCACGACAGAGTCGTATCGGAAGTGGTTAAGGCGGAATCACCCTCGATGACCACGACCGAATAACTACACTACAGGGTTAACATCAGAAGTGTTGTAGAGGTCTCACCCTCGGCACTCGATAGTAACCCAGCAATGTCGAGCAACTAAGGGGAAAGTGATGTGCGGTGCCGGGGCCTGGTCTTCGGTCCCGTTGATCGGGTCTTCGATGATGAAGCAGGGGCGACAAGAATAAGGTGGGGGTCACTGATGGATCACTAACCAACCTATACTAAGCAGTTTAGGATAAGCAGGTAAGGTACAACCGCAGATACAAAAGCAGGCTATGCATCAGAATAGGAGCAATCAATAACAGTAGCAAAATCTAATGCAAGCATGAGAGAATGGAATGGGCGATATCGGGATGATCAAAGGGGAGGCTTGCCTAGTTGCTCTGGCAAGGAGGGGTCGTCGTCGACGTAGTCGATCACAGGGGCAGCATCGGTCTCGGGATCTAGCGGAGAGAAGAGGGGGAAGAAACAGTAAATATAAAGCAAACATAGCATCACAAATCATAACGTGGCAAAAAGCTGTGTCGAGTGTGACCTAACGTATGGCTACACGATATAGGTGAAGGGGGAATTCAACCGGGAACGCTTTCCCGGTTCCAGACCTGTGTCAGACAAATGACCGGAGGGGGAATGTTCCGTGTTCAGATAGTTAGAGGCATCTGACAAGTAAACGGACCGCGCATTTGGATTCGCCTCGTCGTTCTGAGCAACTTTCATGTAAAAAACATTTTAATCCGAGTTACGGTTCATTTTATATGATTTTTCAAAGTTTTGTTAATATTTTAAAATTGTTTTAATTATTTATTTCGAATTTAAATAATGTTGACTCTTTTTATACCCAGACTGGGCTAGCCACAGTCAATGATATGTGGGGCTAGTCAAAGCCCAGTCATTAGGTCAACAGTCAAAGTTGCCCTTGGTCAAAGTGTGAACAGTACTAATGGGGCCTACTTGTCATAAACAGTGTGTCTGTCAAGTCAATTAATTAGAGATAACCAACAGGGGTGGTCCACATGTCATTTGCTATTAAAGTAAATTAACACTACTTAATCTAGTCCTAAATAAACAAGGGGCCGGTCGTACTGGACAATGGCCCAGCCGGCCACACACGCAACACACACACACACCACAAATTCAGTCATGGCCATCGCCATGTTCAGTAGAAGCAACTGTCAACGGCAATTCGGCAGCAGCTAGTACCAATAGTAGTGAGGAGCAGCAGCAGCTCGCCAGCAGCAAGTAGCAGGAGCAGCACAGCAGCAGTACGCGGTAAGCAGCACGATCAGCACGCAGCGACATGGACCAGCAGCAACAACAGGGGAGCGGCGGCAGGGCGAGCGCGGGAGCAGTGGGCGGCGTGGGCGCACGACGAGGCAGTCAGCGAGCATGGGCGGCTCCGCGGTGATGCACCAAGCACGGCCGCGTGCTCAGGAGCAGGCTGTGGCTGTTGTGGCCGCGACGGCGAAACGACAGGCGGCGGCCGGAGTTCGGCAAGTGCGGGCTCGGCGCTACGGGTGCAGAGAGTAACCGGGGAGTGATGGGAGACGGCGAGGAGCTCACCGAGCGGCACAAGATGGCCGGCGACAGATTAGGAGCAGCAGAGGTGGCGCATCCGTCGGAGGATCTCGTCGGAGTCGAGGAAGAAGACGAGCTCGTGGCGCTCGGCACAGCGGTTCCCGGCTAGACCCAGCGGTAGCAGGCGATGCGGGAGGCAATGGCGGAGCGGAGGGACTCGACAAGAAGGCAGGGGGAGCTAGGTGGCCTCCTCTATGCCGTGGTCATGGCGACGGTGGCGTTCGGCCCCGTTCCAGATCGACGGAGAGGGAGATGTGGAGAGGGGGAGAGAGAAAAAGATCTGGGGCTGCCCAGGGGGTCCGCGGTGGTCTTCTTATCCACCCCGGCGCCCTGTAGCGATGCGAGGAGGCGAGCTGGTGCGACTGCGACGGCGAGCCGGTCGTCGGGTGCGCGTGCGTGCAGGGGGTTAGGGAAAGGCCGACCCAAATGGGCCGGGCCATACTGGTGGGTCAACTGGGCCAAGTGCACAGTGCACGTTTCCCATTTTCCTTTTCTTTTACTGCATTGTCATTTCTGTTTGCAAATTGTTTGGCCACCAAAACATTTTTGAAAAGTGTCCAATCTGGCCAAATAATTATGACGCAATATACTGCACTGCCACAACAAGTTTGGGAGCAATATAATTCCATTTTGAATTTTTGCATTGCATTAAAAGAGTCGAAAAGGTGATGTTGGCTCTGTTTTCAAGATGTTAGAGTCATCCAGGTACTTTAGATGATGTTGCTATGCTAAACATAATTCACAAAGGATTATTATAAAAATTATGAACTTTTTAGTTCCTGGATTTGGACAACTTTTATTTCACCTTATATGTGAATTTCAATTTGAGTTGGAATTTGAAATGAGATATGATTCCAATGTGATCAAGCACTGTTCACCAAAAATGATTAGCTTAATCATAGAGGGTTACTGTAGCATGACACTGGGGGTGTTACAATGTTCGTCCAGGGACCTATCCGCAAATAGTTTTATCACAGTTTAGCCCCTAATCTTCAAACTAGCGTAACTTTTAGCTCGTTTGTCCAAATTCAATGAAACCAATGCCTAAATCTTTAGAACGTTCCCCTCTATCTAGTAAACTAACTTGAACATGATTTTGACAATTTAAAATTTGAGTTTAGTTTAGATTAGTATTTGATCTTATTTTGTTTGTATCTTGAGTTTCGTAGCTCCGTTTAAGTTGATTCTTTTTGCAAATCATAGCTAATCACATGTACCTACTGTTAAGATCTAATCCACATAAAAATAATGATGTAGAATTTGTTTTCTATTTAGATTAGTTATTTGCTTGTTTCAAGTGTTATTTGGATTCTTTTCTCGATTTCTCCTTGCATGGTTTGCTTGATTGCTTATGTATGCTATTGTTTGTCTACGCTAGATTTTCCGGAGTGTGAAGCTTGTTACTACGAATCTCTAGAGTTTTTCGATCGTCAGCAAGGCAAGTTACACTTTGATCATACTTTTTCATACCCAGTTTTTACTATGCATTAGTATTGCCCCTCAAATATTTGCATGAGTAGGATTGGGAACATGTGGTTTGGTTGTAGTACTTGAGGTAGGAACCTATTACCTTTGATCAACCCGAGAATATATGTTATGCTCAATTATTGCTTAGCCATGCTCGTAGACGGGGATTGGATTGTGATGTACATGGAAGTTGTGAGAGATAATAAATTTTACACAACATTAAGGTGGCAACATTAATACACATCTGGGTGGATTGGTTGGGGCACCTGGAGAAACTAGTGCTTGCCATTGGGAAATACCGGAGTACCCGTGTGATTTTTCCTCGGTTCGCCACCCAGGCTCAAAGGGATCATATGATATTTCATGCCTAGAAACTTCCGTGTGCAGCCACAAGCCATTATGGGCTCTGGCATAGTTGAGTAAGTTGTGTGAGCACTTGAAGAGGTGGACTAGCAGATGTAGGGGAAACTAGGTGTACCAGTCTACCCAGAGTAAAAAGTTAATGCTTTAGAAAGACTATGTCCCGATCTTCCGATCATGGATGCGGTCGAGTCTTGTGGGGAAAAGTGCACAACCTCTAAAGAGTGTATAAACTAATCATGGTTAGTCATGTCCCCGGTTATGGACACCTTGAGTATCTAGAAGTGGATATTATTGTTGATCTCATCACTCTTTAATTCATGAATTGGGTTTAATGACGATACTTGGTTAATTGTGGGATTTGAGTTGGAGGAACCTTCTCAAATATTGGTATAACTCTGTAGTAAATAAAATTTATTCCTGTGTTGTAGGGAAAAATTAGCTTTATGCAAAACATTAAACTTAGAGCCTCCACCGGCCAAATATGCATGTAGATATAGTTTCTTGCATTCATTTGCTCTATAGTGTAACTCTCCAGCATATTCCATGTGCTGACCAACACGGCTGCAACGTCTCATGTTGCAGACTTTACCGATGAAGAATAAGGTGCGATAGGTCGTTGTCGTGCACTCAGCTATGCCGCTGGAGTTGATGGACTCATTTACCTTTGAAGCTTTCACAGTTATTTTTCTTAGATGGCCTTCAGCCATATTATTTGTGTAACCAATACTCTTTATGAGGACCTCGATGTAATAAGTGTGTGATTGAACTCTGTTATAATTCCTCAAGTACTGTGTGTGTCAGCATACCGATGCAAGGATGACACTTAAGCACAGAGACTTCGGTCCATTGGGATTGTGGTCGCTACAATAATATAGCTATCACATAAAGCATTGTTTTCATGATCCACAACCATAGAAAATTTATTACTCTCCACATAAGCTAATTTATTCTCATCAATAGTAGTGGGAGCAAACACAACAAAATAACCATCATAACATACTTGATTGAAATAATTAAATTGAACTTCAAAATCATGATGACAAGTTTCATGGTTATCATTACTCTTTATAGCATACATGTCATCACCATAATCATCATAGATAGGAACTTTATTGTCATAATCAATTGAAACCTATTCCAAAATAGTGGATTCATCACTAAGTAAACTCATGACCTCACCAAATTCACTTCTATTATTATAATAAGATTCAACACCCTCCAAAATAGTGGGATAATTATTATCTAAAGTTGACACTCTTCCAAACCCATTTTCATAAATATTGCAATCGTCATAAATAGCACGCATGCAATCATCATAATAAATTTGCACATCAAAACTTGGGGGACTAAAAATATCATCTTCATCAAACATGGTATCCCAAGCTTATGGCTTTGCATATCAGTAACATCATGGATATTCGAAGAATTCATACTAGCAACATTGCAATCATGCTTATCATTCAAAGATTTTATGCCAAACATTTTATTGAATTCTTCTTCTAACACTTTGGCACAATTTTTCTTTCCATCATTTCCATGAAAGACATTATAAAGATGAAGCATATGAGGCAACCTCAATTCCATATTTTCGTAGTTTTCTTTTATAAACCAAACTAGCGATAAAACAAGAAACTAAAAGATTCAATTGCAAGATCTAAAGATATACCTTCAAGAACACACCTCCCGGGCAATGGCGCCGCAAAAGAGCTTTATGTCTACTACGCAACTTTATTCTTGCAGACTCATGTTGGGCCTCCAAGCACAGAGTTTTGTAGGACAATAGCAATTTTCTCTCAAGTGGATGACCTAAGATTTATCAATCTGTGGGAGGGATAGGATGAAGATGGTCTCTCTTGAACAACCCTGCAATCAAATACAAGAAATCTCTTGTGTCTCGAACACACCCAATACAATGGAAAATTGTATAGGTGCACTAGTTCGGCGAAGAGATGGTGATACAAGTGTAGTATGGATAGTAGATATAGGTTTTCGTAATTTGAAAATAAAAAATAGCAAGGTAGCAAGTGATAAAATGGATCGCAAACAGTATTGCAATGCTTAGAAACAAGGCCTAGGGTTCATACGTTCACTAGTGCAATCTCTCAGCAGTGCTAACATAATTGAATCATATAACAATCCCTCACCGTGTGGCAAAGAATCACTCCAAAGTTCTTATCTAGCGGAGAACATAAGATGTAATTATTGTAGGGTACGAAACCACCTCAAAGTTATCTTTTTCGATCAATCTATTGAGCTATTCCTATAAGTGTCACAAACAGCCCTAGAGTTCGTACTAAAATAACACCATATGATACGCATGAACCAACTCTAATGTCACCTTGATACTCCAATGTCACCACAAGTATCTGTGAGTTGATTATCCGATACGAATCAAACAACTTCAGATTTTCATAATATTCAATCGAACACAAGGAACTTCAAAGAGTGCCCCAAGATTTCTACTGGAGAAAGTAAGACGAAAACATGCATAAACCCCAACGCATGGATTACCCCAATGTCACATCAGGAATCTGCGAGTTGGGTGCCAAAACATACATTAAGTGAATCAATAGAACACCCCATTGTGACCACGAGTATCCACATGCAAGACATACATCAAGTGTTCTTAAATCCAACAATTCAATCCAATAATAGTGAAACATCAAAGGTAAAAAAATCAATTAATCACAACAAGATAGAGAGGGAGAAACACCATATGATCCAACTGTATTAACAAAGCACGCAGTACATCAAGATTGTGCCAAATCAAGAACATGAGAGAGAGATAGATAGAGAGGGATCAAACACATAGCTACTAGTACATACCCTTAGCCCTAAGGGTGAACTACTACATCCTCGTCATGGAGACCGCCATGATGATGAAGATGGCATCTGATGATGATTTCCCCCTTCGACAAGGTGCCAGAAAAGGGTTGTAGATGTGATCGTGGAGGTATAGAGGCTTGCGGCGGTGGAGTCAAAGTTCTAGGGTTATTTCTGGGGGTTTTGGTATTGATATGCATTTTTGAAGTTGGAATCACGCGAAGAGGGGCCATAGGGGGTCCATGAGGCACCAAGGCATGGTCACCCCCTGGACAGGCCCAGGTGGCTTATGGGGCCCCTGCGGGTCATTTGATACTCTCTCGAAGCTTCCTGGATCCCTTTCTTTCTAGAAAAATCATGAAAAAGTTTCGCTGCATTTGGACTTCATTTGATATGGATTTCTGGAAAAGCAAGAACAACAACTAGCATTGGGCACTAGGTCAATATGTTAGTCCATGAAAGTCGTATAAAAGTGCACCAAAATCATACAAAACTATAATAAACATGGCATAAATACTTCATAAATTATAGATACGTTGGAGACGTATCGTCCAGCACAGGCGCCCCCGCCCCTACCCTTGCCACAACCCACATTTTCTCGCCCCCCCCCCCCCCCGAGCTACCTAGCCCTGGTCGCCTGATTTCAGCGCCCGGCCGCCGGATTTGGATCGGATCTGGCTGGATTTGAGCTCATCCGACCGCCGAAGGCTGTGCCTTGCCATGGATTGGCCGGGTACCATACCTCACAGCCCTGGGAACAGCCCCACGCCACATGTAGGTATTGAGTCCATCTCTAGCAACTCGGATCTGTTCCATCGGTAGTTCATCGGCAAAGACATGCCTGGCCCTCGTTCAGGCCCAGTGCTGGCCCAAAGGCTCGTTAGCACAATGTTGCCACTCATAAACTGCGATAGCTACCCGCGGAAGGTCATGCACCGCATATCTACAATGCCAGAACATCTCGGATGGGTGTTCGTCAAGTGCACAAATCACTAGTGGAAAAAAGCCTAGCTATGGCATGGCAAAAAGTGCCTTGCTCGCATAGAGACCTAACGCCACCAATATGGTGCCAATGAAAACAATTAGTGGTAGCGTTGGCAGACACATCAACAGTATTTTAGTACTGATGGCGTGCCACCTGGCTAACGCCAGCAATATATTGTGTTAGCTATGGCATTTATTGTGTTCAACGCCAGCAATTTGTATTTTTTAGTAATTAAAAAAATATACCCAACTATTAGTATATGTGCAGCCATTTAAACTTCTGGTGGTAACTTCAAATCCACAAACAGTACTGATCAACTAGCTTGCTACCCACAAGCAAAAGTGATCTGGTAGCTAGCTACAAGAAAAAGTTATCCTCATCTCAAGCAACTTGTATCCGCTAACTAGCTACAATGAAGAATGATCCTCATCTCACACAACTTGTTTTTGTTGCTTTGTCCCTCCTTTTTGAAATAGACTTTGCGGGTCTTTAGTTTCTCACTCTCGGCGTTTAGGAGCTGTATCTCCTTCATAGACTCGATCTCGGTGACCAGTAGCTCCTTCTGGTCGATGAGCTTCAATTTCTTATCACAGAGATGAGAGTTCTCGTCAATCATATCTTCCTTCTCTTTCTTCAGGAAGTCATTCAACTCCTTAAGTGCCTTCATTGTACTCTCCTTTGACGCGACAAGCTCACGACTGAGCATGTCCACGTCACATACCAGTAGTTGTTGCTGGACCGGTTCTGGAGATAGGTCTCGTACATACGCCTGGCAAGTCAAATATTTGAAACCATCAATAATGAATGATTAGATGATATATGTATATATGTATGTGTTTGAAATGCTCATGGATGTTTTTGTAATCTTACCTGGTTGGTGCTCATTCCGCCTTTGTCAACTTCATAGGCCGCGAAGTTGCACGAGGACTCGTAGTGTCTGTTCCAGCTAGTCATGGCTGGAACTTCAAAATAACAAGTATAGGTTATTATGACAAGAACCAAACACACATGTCAAAGTATACAATGCAAATCTATCCATAACAGCAACATGGTAATATACAAGCAAGACCAAGACATGCTACAGTAATATAAAGTGCATATGCATGGCATGTGGATGGAGTATGCTAGGTGCACAAAAATTCATCCAATGGTTCAAGTTCATTAGCATCATGGAGTATGCTACATTAGCAAATTTTTATATTAACATGGCATATTTAGAGCAAGTTTAAGTCATGCTAGAGTAGTTTTACATGGCAACAAAAGGCATGGCATGAATGTACTGGTAATTCATAACAAAACATATTTACTGATAATGTTGAAAATAGTTATAGATTAGTGGGAAACATCATGGAAACATGGCAAGTTTTAATTCTGCCAGTTTCAAACTTGGCAGATTTCATCAAGGGTAAAACAGCAACAATATCATAGCATGTGCATAACAAGCTTTGGACAACAACAATATAGCACTATCGATATATTCACACAATTATATGCATGAAGTGTAGTATATATATGCCTGTTTGTATCTATAACACGTGGGCAAGAATGAAACACACACCTAAACTGGTCAAACTTGCCTAAGTTGAGTTGTGACAAGGTGTGGCAAGTTGTGGCTTGGAGGTTGGAAACAAACAACCCCTAAGGCCTTGTTTGGATTGTGACTATATTTGTCACATCTCACTTGGGGCATTACTTTTGAGTGGAAATTTTCTTTGGACACTCAACTATTTTGCCACACCTAACTTGGAGCATTACTTTCGAGTGGAAATTTTCTTTGGACACTATATTTGCCACATATTGCCACACTGGACACTCAACTATTTGAATTAAACCGAAGATTCAATGAGAAGCTAGTGATATATGTGAGATGGTGAAAAAGTAGTACACAACAACAACTCAAACATTTTGTTATGGATTACAACAGCAACTCAAACACTTTGTTTCAGAATTTAGATGCTTCCAAAGATGATGATTTAAAAAATATATCTACCTTAATTTGATTGACAGATTGCACTTCTAGTTTCTATAGCTAGTGCTAATCGAAGATTGAAAAATATATCTACCTTAATTCTAGACAACTACAACAAATTGTCACTGCCTAACAGTGATGAACCTGAGTGGCACAAATAAAAAAATTGATAGTGGCAGTGACCTATAGCAAAAGAGGGAGGGATGATATGCTCACATGGGTTGGAGCCGAGGGTCGCTGCAACAACCCAAATTTTCAATTTGGAATGTTATACATAGGTCCTTATGTGCATATCATATTTTGCATTTTGGTTGATCCTAGAAATTCTAAGCAACTCAAGGACCCACGGAGAGAGTTGGGGATTTCATTTCTTATCATATTTGAAAGTTTCTCAAATATTGAAAAGAGGGTCATTTTGGTTTTAATTATTTTTCCTCTTCAAAAATATTTCCAATATAAAATAAAAGAGAGGAGATAAAATGACTTTCAAAATAAAAGAAATATTGGAGGAAAAATGTTAAAATCAATTGAAGATTTTATTTGGACTTTTATTGCTATTTTATTTGAATTAGGCAAAATTGTGTTTTTCAAAATTGCATTAGTAGCCCAAATAAATGTTCACTTTGTTCGGAATATTATTAGAGGACCGTGAAAATTTATTTCAGGATTTTTGGACTCCGTTTAGTATTTCTTTTGTTTGTTTTTCTGCGTCTATTTTAAAAAAAACGCGCACCGACTTAACAGGCCGTGCGCCCGTGCCCGAGCCGGACTCCGCCCCGGCCGGCCTTTAAAGGGCGAGGCCCGCACCCCGCTGCCAGACCAAGCCACCGCCGCCACCCAAACCGTAACCCTAGCCGCCGCCCGCGCCGCCACCAGCCACCCGCGTCGCCGCCTCCCTGTCCCGCGCTGCCGCCCCGCCCGCCGCTGCCACCGCCGACCTCGCCGGAGGTAGCCGCCGTCTTCATATTTTTGGGTTCAGTTAGAACCATCGGTTTTTCTTTACAAAAACAGTAGATCTGTTTTTTTAAATAGATTGGTTCAGTTTTTCGATGGTTTATTTATTTAGCGGACGTTCGTCTGTTCGTTCATTTTAACGAACGTTGTTCACCAAATAGGTTCTGTTAACAAATGTTCATTCGTTAGCCTGTTCATCTCGTTTTATTTTCCAGGGCTTTATCTGTGATTATTTTCGATCGCGATTTCTGCCCTGATCTTGGATCTAGTGTAACTTTTTGCTCGTTTATCCAAATTAGATGAAACCAGCGCCTAAATCTTCGTCTCGAAGCCCTCTTTCCGTTTAGCCAACTTGAACATGATTTTGGTACTGTAAAATTTGACTTTAGTCCAGATTAGTAAACGAATCTTGTTTCATTCGTAGTTTGAGTTTCGTTGCTCCGTTTGAGTTGATTCTTTTTGCAAACCGGAGTTCTTCAGTTGAACTTTCTGGTTGGATCTTCTTATTTGAGTTTTACCCATGCTTCTTGCTTGAGTGCTTATGTATGTTATTGTTTGTTTGTGATAGAATTCCTAGAGTGCGAAGCATGCTACTACGAGTCTCTAGGTTTTGCAGATCATCAGCAAGACAAGTAACACTTTGATCATATCCCTTATTACCCAGTTTTTATGCATTAGTTCCAATCCACATTGCATGGTTAGGATCTGAATAACATGTGGGTTTGGGAATTAGATGATGAGGTAGAACCTATTGCCCTTTTATTATCAAACCTTTGGGAGATATTTCTACGTTATGCTCAGGATTGCTATGTTATGCTCGTAGACATGGATTGGGTGAGTGTATCCATGACAGATGTGAGAATTGTTAATTAATGGTTAATTAAGGTGGCTACTTAAATACACATCTAGGTGGATTGGTTGCGGGCACCTGGAGAATCCAGTGTTGTCCTAGGATATCCCGGAGTACCCGTGTGATCATCCTACGGTTCGCCACCCAGGCTCAAAGGGATCATAAGATATTTCATGCTAGAAACTTCCGTGTGCAACCACAAGCTATTAACGGCTCTAGCATAGTTGAGTAGTAGGAGATGTAGGGGAAAGTAGGTGTAACTATCCATCCAGAGTAAAGAGTTAATGTTTCTCAAAGACTGTGTCTCGGTCATCCGTTCCTCAAACACCATGTAGTGCGAGAAATCTAACAGAGGAGAGCGAGTCTTGTGGGGAAAAGTGCGCAAACCTCTGCAGAGTGTACAAATTAATTTGTTGGGTTAATTGATATTTCTTAATTGGGATTGAGTTGGAGGAACCTTCTCAATGTTTAACAACCACGATGATAGTTAAATAAAATTTATTCCTTTGTTGTAGGGAAAAGTTGGATTTATGCAAAACCGTAACCATAGAGCTTTCCACCGGCCATATATGCATGTAGTGATAGCATTTATTCTGTTCATTACTCTTTGTGTTACATTGCAAGCATATTCCATGTGCTGACCCGTTTCGGGCTGCAACATATCATGTTGCAGACTTTTCAGACGACAAGTAAGGTGCCATAGGTCATTGTCGTTCACTCAGCTATGCCGTTGGAGTTGATGGACTCACTTTATCTTCCAAGCCTTCCGCTGTTATCTTATTTAGATGGCCTTAAGCCATATTACTGTAATAAGTTCTCTTGAGACATTCAATGTAATAAGTGTGTGATCGAAACTCTGTTATAAATCCTCAAGTATCGTGCATGTCAGCATTACCGATCCAGGGATGACACTGATGCACAGAGACTAGACTGTTTGAGGTCTGGTCGCTACAGTCGCCTACAGTCTACTCTATCATCATCGACGTCGCCTGCTGCCATCGCCGAAACCCTAGCATAGGGAATGCGGAACACACCTCTAATTAAACAAAATTCAAATGGACCACATGAGAGTGGGTGGCTCAGATGTGTACCTCAGGACCGGAGAACAACGGTAATTGTCCGGAATCATCCGGAATTGAAGTCGCGATGATGAGCGGTGAGAGAGGGAGAGAATGGGGAACAGAATAGAGTGATACGTCTCCAACGTCTCTATAATTTTTTATTGTTCCATGTTATTATATTATCTATTTTGGATGTTTAATGGGCTTTAATATGCTCTTTTATATTATTTTTGGGACTAACCTATTAACCGACGGCCCAGTGCCAGTTTCTGTTTTTTGCCTATTTTAGAGTTTTGCAAAAAAGGAATACCAAACGGAGTCCAAACGGAATGAAACCTTCGCGATGATCTTTCTTGGACCAAAAGCAAACCAGAAGACTTGGAGATGAAGTCAGAGATGTAATGAGGAGGCCACGAGGCAGGAGGGCGTGCCCAAGGGGGTAGGCGTGCCCCCACCCTCGTGGGCCCCTCGTAGCTCCACCAACCTAGTTCTTTCTCCTATATATACTCTTATGCCCTAAAAACATCAGGGGGAGCCACGAAACCACTTTTCCACCGCCGCAACCTTCTGTACCTGTGAGATCCCATCTTGGGACCTTTTCCGGCGATCTACCGGAAGGGGATTCGATCACGGAGGGCTTCTACATCAACACCATTACCTCTTTGATGAAGCGCGAGTAGTTTACCACGGACCTTTGGGTCCATAGTTATTAGCTAGATGGCCTCTTCTCTCTCTTTGATTCTCAATACAAAGTTCTCCTTGATGTTCTTGGAGATCTATTCAATGTAATATTCTTTTGCGGTGTGTTTGCTGAGATCCAATGAATTGTGGATTTATGATCAAGATTATCTATGAATATTATTTGGTTCTTCTCTGAATTCTTATATGCATGATTTCGTATCTTTGCAAGTCTCTTCGAATTATCGGTTTAGTTTAGCCTACTAGATTGATCTTTCTTGCAATAGGAGAAGTGCTTCGCGTTCAATCTTATGGTGTCCTTTCCCAGTGACAGTAGGGGTAGCAAGGCGCGTATTGTATTGTTCCCATTGAGGATAACAAGATGGGGTTTTCATCATATTGCTTGAGTTTATCCCTCTACATCATGTCATCTTGCTTAATGCGTTACTCCGTTCTTATGAACTTAATACTCTAGATGCATGCTGGATAGCGGTCGATGTGTGGAGTAATAGTAGTAGATGCAGGCAGGAGTCGGTCTACTTGACATGGACGTGATGCCTATGTTCATGATCATTGCCTTAGATGTCATCATAATTATGCGCTTTTCCTTCAATTGCTTGGCAGTAATTTGTTCGTCCACCGTAATACATGCTCTCTCGAGAGAAGCCACTAGTGAAACCTATAGCCCACGGGTCTCTTTTCCATTATATTGCATCTCTTTTCCATATTATTGAATCTCATTTACATCTTACTAGTTTCCGTTCTATTATTTCGCAATCTTTAATTTCCAATCTATACATCAAAATACAAAATTATTACTTTATTATCTCCATCAGATCTCACTTTTGCAAGTGCCCGCGAAGGGATTGACAAGCCCTTTATCGCATTGGTTGCAAGTTCTTGATTGTTTGTGCAGGTATTCGGTGACTTGTGCGTCGTCTCCTACTAGATTGATACCTTGGTTCTCCAAAACTGAGGGAAATACTTACCCTACTCTGCTGCATCATCCTTCCCTCTTCAAGGGAAAGCCAACGCAAGATCAAGAGGTAGCAAGAAGGATTTCTGATGCCGTTGCCAGGGAGATCTACGTCAAGTCAATCCATACCAAGTACCCATCATAAACTCTTCTCCCTTGCATTACATTATTCGCCATTCGCCTCTCATTTTCCTCTCCCCCACTTCTAAAATGATTTTTGAAAACCTTTGCCTTTTCTTCGCCCCTCTTCTGTTCGTCTCTTTTCACTTGCTTTTTGTGTGCTCGTTTGTTAGTATGGTTTGTTGTCATCATGTCTGAAACTGGGGAGGTTATCGTTGAAAATCTTGAAGAAGCAGTTGAGTCTTGTTCTTTGAATCATGAAACTGAAACTCCACCTAATTACAAAACAAAAATCTTTCATGTGAGGGACGGTAATATCATTGGAAAAAGTATTATCCAAGAATTATTTGATTGCACAGGATCCATGCCTATTAAACAAAAGTCTATTCTTCTTAAGACCAACTGTTATGATGATGCCATCATTACGCTTGTTGAGAAATTAGAAAGAAAATTTGTGCACATCCATCCTGCTTTGCTAAACGTGTTTTATGAACTTCCCAATATCAATCACCCTATAGCTAAAAAGATTGCCACTATTATCCTTATGCACGAATTTGATTTTATAATACAAGAACCTAGGGATATTTTTGCCTTCTATAAAAAAAATGTTGAACACCC
Source organism: Triticum aestivum (assembly GCF_018294505.1). Taxonomy (NCBI): domain Eukaryota; kingdom Viridiplantae; phylum Streptophyta; class Magnoliopsida; order Poales; family Poaceae; genus Triticum; species Triticum aestivum. Next base: position 417,346,017 of record NC_057804.1, read on the forward strand.
TCCGATTATAGATGTTTTGTACGATAAAGAAACCATGTGTAGTTTGGAAGCTATAGATTATCAATCTTATAGTGAAAATCTTAGGAAGAGAGTTCCCCATTCTGAAATATCTCAATATTTGTACGTTGAGGCTTTTGAGGAGTTTGACCAGATAACTAGAGGAATTTATGTAGGATTCAATAGGGATTGGTGTCGGTGTACTAAAGTAGGGTTGCTCCTTTGTACCCCTTATTTGTGCACGGGCAGTCAGAGCCGCGCCCACGACCACACTTAAGCAATGCGGGGACAAGAAATCAAAGCCGCGGGACGATCAAAGCAATGCCAAGACAAAAGCATAAAGAACAAGAAGGCGAAGTGGTTTCCCCCGGCAAGGTCCTTGCCGGGGCAGCCCCGGCAAGGCACTTGCCGGGGGGGGCTACCTGATGCCAGCAGGGCGCGCCATCCTTGGGCCCCAGTTTTTCCAGCGTCACTAACCACGTTGGGACATGGGCTCGGGAGGCGCCTCCATGGTGGCATGCAGATCTTTGTGAAGACAAGAACACTTCAAATCAGAAGAGTAGAAGACGACGAACCTCGGCGAGATCCTTTCCGAGGAAATCCACAAGACCCCCGGCAAGATCCTTGCCGGGGACGAACGCAGCACCACGGCAAGGACCTTGCCGGGGACGTCCGCAAGGCCACAGCCAAGCCCGCACCCGCCAAGCTTTTGCCACCGCTCCCATGCAACTGCCAGCCCACCGGTTGGGCAGGCGCTACGTGTCGGCATGAGGCTTCTCGGCTAACTCAGCACATGCCTACGTGGTGGCATGCAAACCTTCGTGAAGGCCCTACCACCGTGCCACCTCAGTAGCCTACTAGCCTACATGGCGCTGGCCGCCTCACTGGCCTAGGCGCGTGTCAAGGCAGGGCGAGGCGGTGGTAAAGCAGGGGGGACACGTCAGAGGTGAATTAAATGTATCTTGTCCCGTAATAACAGGCGGTAGGCTTAAACAAAGTACCCCGATGCCACCTCCTGTGTGCCACTATTGCGATCCCCTTGCCTATAAAGGGAGGCCCGAGGCATCCAGGAGAAGGATTCAGACTTTTGGACAAGTTACGCTCATGGTAGCTAGTTCAAGAACCTCAAGAACACAAATATACACATCAAAGCAGGACTAGGGTGTTACGCATCTCTGCAGGCCGGACCTGGGTAAACGACCCGCATGCTCATACTGACTGCTGATCCCGCTCTCCTCACAACCTAGCACCCCGCAACCGCAGTAGGGATTCTTGTGATCCCATAGGTGTCATTTGCGTCGTGCATGCGACGTACGTGGCACAAGAGACAAGCGTAAAGGGACGTGTGGAGCGACAATTCCCAGGTAAAGATAGTAAATGAGCGGCGGCCCCGCGGTCTCGAAGGGACACGCAAGCCGCCTCTTTACTGTTCACCGCAGGATGATGCAAGCGTGCTTCGATCACGCGCGCACGACCCCCACGTCACGCATTCAACTCGGTCGTGGGGAAGTGCAGCGGACGGAAAGCTACCGCGGTAAAAAAACGCCCCGCCTGCCCGCGCACCATTCTGGGCCTGGCCCAACAACGTGTCGCGCTTATGTGTGGCCCAGGCCCGGGGGCTCCTGTCGGTGTACTAAAGTTGGGGCGCTCCTTTGTACCCCTTATTTGTGCACGTGCAGTCAGAGCTGTTGGGGATGTAACTACTGAGTGTAAACCGCCCAGGAGGGGCCGGTTCACCCTCAACTATATTGAAGCCCACGAAGACTCAGAAGATGGCATTTTACTGATAAAGCTTAAAGGCCTGGAGCCCAAAGGCGGATTAGGGCCCATAGTGATAAACCGCCTAGTCATGTAACTTGTATTTTAAGATAACGAAAGGAGAGACCGAGCCGGACACTTGTATGAGTCAGCCTCGAGACTTTGTAGACCGGTCGGGCGTCAACCCGTGTATATAAGGGGACGACCCGGCGGCGGTTCAGGGACAAGAAATAACAACTCGAGAGCCAGGCATAGCGTGTTTAGCTCCCTGGTAATCTAGCCCCCAATAATCCCAACACAACTAGACGTAGGCCTTTACCTTCATCGAAGGGGCCGAACTAGTATAAAAATCCCTCGTGTCCTTTGTCCAGTTTAACCCCTTTAAGCTAACCCGTCGTGATGGCTCCACGACTAAGTCCTTACACGAGGACATCTGACGTGATATTTCCACGATAGTTGGCGCCCACCATGGGGCTATCACATGATGGTTTTGAGTTCTTGAAGGGCAACTTTGAAGGACTCAAAGGGTACGGGTTGGCTGGATAACCAAGAGTCATTGCGGCAAGCTCTACATCGACGACGCAGGATGGGGCCCCAAGGCCGGCTCGATTGAGTACGGGTACCGGGTCCCCTTTGGCGGAATTCACGTTTTCATTGGCAAGATCGGAGAACCGGGCCATGAGCCAGACATCTGTACCGATCTCGTCGATACGGCTCAGCGTGCAAGCCCCGCTCGGATTCAGCCCGCCGTGAAGCGTGCGTTTGTGGGATGTGTCCACGGGATCGGATCTGAACCAGAGTCTGAAGGTGAGACAGTTGCTTATTCCGACGGCGAGTCATCCGCTGGAGAAATCGAATCCCTATACTAGGTTTAGGATGGTGTGTTTGAAGGGTATTCCGATGGCACCAGTATTCCGGAATTTCTTGAACCGCCGAACCACGTCGGGATCTTCATGGCTGGAACACAGCCAACCTTGCAAAACTCTACTGCGGCGGCGTCCGGACCGGTAGAAGGGGCAGGAGGCTCCACGCGCCGGCCGGCTCAAGTTCTCTCCGGTTTGATGGATGCCTGGGCGACCTTGTTGATCATGGCAGTTACTCCAGCGATGCAGGATCAGCACAATGTGGACATTGCAATGCTAAAGGATCGGATAACACAAGCTAAGGAGGACTTAGCGGCTGAGGAGACTAGGATGGCTGAGGAACGGGCTGCTTTAGATGCCCAGGCGCAGAGGATTCAAGCCGAGAATTATCGACTATTGATGGATCAAAACGCTTCAAATGAGGTATTCAAGAGGAGACATCGATCTCACTTGCCGGCGGATTACAATGCGATGAACCTCTTTGGTACGCCAGGAGCAGGGACTAGTAACCCTGCAGTAGTGAACCAGACTATTGTGCCAAGGACCGGAGCGCCGGAGCAACCTCAGTGATGGGTCCACCTCAGTGAACGGACAACCCACCGCGGTATACCACGCCCCCGCCGGATCACTTCTTTACCCCCTTTGGACAACATGATAGCAGCAGCATCCCGGCTGGCAGCTATTCCGATAAAGGGCAAATCGCTAGTGGCGATTGAGACACGGCGGGCCAAGGATCTTCTTCAAACGGCTATGACGCAGCAGCAAGCTTACTCGTATAGCCGAGACAGGGTTCACTCAACCCCACGTCCGAGCAAAAGCTATAGCAGGCATATAGATGAACCGGAGGTGTCCACCAGTGCGCGGCGCCGTATGGTCCCTCAAGGACCCAATCCGGCGCGTGGTGAGGTGAACGCTCAGGACGTGGTGGACAATGGCAGAGCATGAAGGGATGCCGCTTTAGCAGCACAGCATACGGGTCGTTATCAACCCGCCCCGGTTCAGCCAGCAGCGTCAGTAGACTGAGGCACCGGGCTTGCTTTCAGTTCTTGGGGAGTGTTGTGTCTTATTCCGGCTCTCCATAATGTGCAACTGCCTAAGGACTTCAAGGGCCCATGTAAGGTACCTAATTATACCGCTGGTCAGCCACCCGAGGCGTGGGTGGAAAGTTATGAGATGGCTATGGAGATGCTGGACGTGGAAGAAGCAGCTTGTGCAAAGTACTTCACGATGATGTTGGAGGGAACAACCCATACATGGTTGAAGAATTTACCTGCTAACTCCGTCGAGTCATGGGACCAGTTGAAGGCCCAGTTTATAGCCAATTTTAAGGACACGTGTAAACAGCCTATGTCCATTGTGGATCTTAATGATTGTGTTCAAGGGGAGAACGAGTCAACAACTCATTGGGTGCGCCGGGTTTCAGAAGTTTTGCATTCTTCAGACTGGATTAACGTTGGTCAAGCAATCATCACTCTGGAACGCAATTGCCGGTTTAAGTCACGAAGGATGAAGTTGGGACGGCTCAAGCGCCACTTCAATGACATGGGCACCCTTATGGCCGCCTTGGTCAAATATGTCGATTCTGATAATACCAAGGATCCCAATTCTGATGAGGAGAAACCGGAGAAGGGAAGGAAGAACGGCGGTGCAAAGGGACAGCAGCACAACCAAGGAGGCCATGGGAATAATGGTAAGCACAAAGCAGATTCAGATTTTGTGGCTAACGCTAATGTGCAGCGTCGTAAGGGTAAACCGCCCCAGCGTGGTGGCGGAATGAATCTGGAGCATTTGTTGAACCAGCCCTGCCCAAAGCATGGGACCAAGGAGGTTCCTGCAACACATCTTTGGAAAGATTTTCACATTATGAAGGAGTTCAAAAACTCTGATCTTTTCCGGTATGATCAGCGTCCATCTGGCGGTTCAGGTTCAGCTTTTCATAACGGCGGCGGTTCAAACTCTGGATTTCAGAATAATCAGGGCAACCAGAACAACTAGGGTGGCAATAACCAACAGAATAATCAAGGAAATCAGCAGCAGTCGGGTTACCAGAGTCACCCAAAACAGTTGAATGGTGGGCAATATCATGTGTTCACCATTAGTTTGTGCAAGCATGATCAGAAGCTTCACAAGAGGGCAGTAAATGCTATTGAACCGGCAGTGCCATGTTACTTGCAGTGGTCCGAGCAACCCATTGTATGGAGCAGAGAGGATCATCCGCCCCGGGTTGACAATCCGGGTCACCTGGCTTTAGTGGTGGCACCTCAGGTGGGAGGTTACAAGTTCACCAAGGTGCTGATGGATGGAGGGAGCAGTATCAATATTCTGTATTATGAGACCTTCTGTTGCACGGGGTTGACAGACAAGAGTCTTAAACCGTCAAACACTGTTTTCCATGGTGTGGTACCTGGTAAATCGGCATATCCTGTTGGCAAGATCGCTTTGGAGGTTGTGTTTGGTGATGAGCATGACTTCCGGTTTGAAACATTAACCTTTGAAGTGGTGAGGATCCAGAGCCCGTATCACGCGCTGTTTGGACGGCCGGCTTATGCAAAGTTCATGGCAAGGCCTTGTTATATTTATTTGCAGCTTAAGATGCCGGGTCACAAGGGGACCATCACAGTTCACGGAAGTCGTAAGATCGCTCTGGATTGCAAGGAAGGTGATGCAGCCTATGCTGAGTCGGTTTGCGCTACAGAGGAGTTGAAGCACTACAGGGACAATGTTGATCCGGCAGACATGAGCCCTCTGAAGAAGCCCACCACCGAGCATGACCCAACCCTGCATTTCAAACCGGCTGATGAGACTAAACTTGTTGACTTTGTTCCTGGCGATTCATCTAAATAGTTGAGCATCAGCACAAATTTGGATCCGAAATAGGAAAGCGCGCTCATCGAGTTCATCCGTGAGAACTGGGACATTTTTGCATGGAAGCCTTCTGACATGACAGGTGTACCGAGGGAACTCGCTGAGCACACTCTCAATATTGATCCCAAGTTTAAACCGGTCAAGCAGTTTCTTCGCCGCTTTAATGAGGAGAGGCGCAAGGCAATTGGTGAGGAGGTAGCCCGGCTGTTGGCTGCTGGGTTTATCGTTGAAGTGTTTCACCCTGAGTGGTTGGCTAATCCGGTGCTTGTTCTTAAGAAAACGGCACCTGGCGCATGTGTGTGGACTACACAGATTTGAACAAAGCTTGTCCGGCCGATCCTTTTGCTCTCCCGCGTATTGGTCAGATCATTGATGCGACGGCGGGTTGTGAGCGTTTGAGTTTCTTGGATGCTTATTCAGGTTATAATCATATCAAAATGGCAGTTAAGGACCAGGAGAAGACCGCCTTCATCACTCCCTTTGGAGCCTTCTGCTATGTTTCTATGCCCTTTGGGCTCAAGAGTGCCCAGGAAACTTATCAACGTTGTGTGCAAAATTGTCTTCATACTCAGATTGGGCGCAATGTTCATGCTTATGTTGATTACATTGTGGTAAAGTCCAGGAAGAAGGAGACATTAATAGGTGATCTCAAGGAGACCTTTGACAATCTGCGTGTTTACAAGATGATGCTCAATCCGGACAAGTGTGTTTTTGGTGTTCCGGCAAGCAAGCTTCTAGGTTTTCTGGTGTGCAACAGAGGCGTTGAGGCTAATCTGGAGAAGATTAAAGCGATTACATCCTTGGCTAAACCGGCGTGCATCAATGATGTTCAGCATCTAGCAGGATGAATTGCAGCCCTAAGCCAGTTTATCAGCCGTTTGGGAGAGAAGGCGATCTCTCTATATCAGATGTTGAAGAAAACAGACACCTTTGTCTGGAGTGATGCGGCTAATGCGGCGTTTGAGGACTTGAAGCGGCAGTTGGCTGAACCGCCGGTCCTTGCTGCTCCGGTTGACAAAGAGCCCTTGTTATTATACGTGGCTGCTAATGCCTGTGCTGTCAGTGTGGCAATTGTGGTGGAGCGCAAGGAAGCTGGCAAGGAATATCCGGTTCAAAGGTCGGTTTACTATATCAGTGAGGTGCTCATCGAGTCAAAGCAGCGATATCCGCATTGGCAGAAACTGGTATATGGAGTTTTTATGGCAAGTCGAAAGCTTAAACAATACTTTCAAGGCCATCCCATTACCGTGGTCAGTTCCGCTCCCTTGGGTGATATAATTCAGAACAGGGAGGCAACTAGCCGGGTTGCAAAGTGGGCAATTGAGCTTGGTCCCCATGGGTTGAAGTATATGCCTCGGACATCCATCAAATCTCAAGAACTTGTTGACTTCATCAATGATTGTACTGAGTTACAAGCACCATAGGACAAACCGGATAATACATACTGGACTATTCACATTGATGGATCCAGGAAATTGGAGGGCTCGGGGGCTGGAGTCGTCCTTACTTCCCCTCGAGGTGATAAAATTTGTTATGTCCTCCGTTTAATGTTCCCATGTACTAACAATGCAGCTGAGTACGAGGCTTTGCTCCACGGGCTCCGTGTGGCCAAGGAGATGAATTTAAGCCGGGTACGATGCTTTGGAGATTCTAATCTAGTGGCTCAGCAAGTTTCTGGCACTTGGGATTCTAAGGATCCACTCATGGTGACGTGAAGTGGATATTGTGGCGGGTCACTTCAAAGGGTATCAGGTTGAGCATATCGATCGGCACAAAAACGAAGCAGCAGACGCTTTAAGCCGGCTAGGGTCTCAGCGTAAACAGGTACCCCCAATACCTTTTTGGATATCTTGCATAACCCGTCTGTTAAGTTGCCTACAGAGGAGGATTTAGCTGTTCCTGATCCAGAGGCTCAGTTGGTGGCCGCTTTACATGTTGTGCCGGATTGGACGGTTCCATATCTAGCGTATATGAACCAGGGCGAGTTACCAGACGATGAAGTTCTGGCCCGGCAGATAATCCGGCGATCCAAGTCCATGGTTATTCACAATGGCGAGTTGCACTGCTGCAGCGTTTCAGGCGTATTTCAGCGTTGTGTTTCTCCTGAAGAAGGCCAAGAGATCTTACAGGAAATTCATGAAGGGGGTTGTGGTCACCATGCCGGTTCAAAGTCCTTGGTTGCTAAAGCTTTTTGTCATGGGTTTTACTGGTTGACAGCTCATGCTGATGTGGAGGATCTGGTAAAGCGGTGTGACGCTTGTCAGAAGTTTTCACGCCGAGCTCATGTTCTGGCTCAAGAATTAAGGATGATTCCTATCACTTGGTCGTTTGCCACTTGGGGGCTTGATATGGTGGGACCCTTTAAGCGCTCCAAGGATAAGAAGACCCACCTGCTGGTGGCGGTTGACAAGTTCACCAAATGGGTTGAAGCGGAGCCTGTCAGCAAGTGTGATGCGGTTACGGCGGTTCAATTTCTCAAAAAGATTATCTTCCGCTTTGGTTTTCCACACAACATTGATACGTCTCCAACGTATCTATAATTTATGAAGCATTCATGCTATATTATTGTGTGTTCTGAATGATTATGGGCTTTATTTTCCACTTTTATATTATTTTTGGGACTAACCTATTAACCGGAGGCCCAGCCCAGATTTGCTGTTTTATGCCTATTTCAGTGTTTCAAGGAAAAGGAATATCAGACGGAGTCAAAACGGAACGAAATCAACTGGAGAAGTTATTTTTGGAAGGAAAGTCACCCGATGGACTTGGAATGCACGTCCGAAGATACGGGAGGTGCTCATGAGGGTGGGGGTGCGCCCCCCTGCCTTGTGGGGCCCCCGTAGCTCCACCGACGTACCCCTTGCACCCATATATACATACGTACCCTAAAACTTCCAGAACAAAAGATAGATCGGAAGTTCCGCCGCCGCAAGCCTCTGTAGCCACCAAAAACCTCTCAGGACCCCGTTCCGGCACCCTGCTGGAGGGGGATCCCATCACCGGTGGCCATCTTCATCATCCCGGCACTATCCATGACGAGGAGGGAGTAGTTCACCCTCGGGGCTGAGGGTATGTACCAGTAGCTATGTGTTTGATCTCTCTCTCTCTCTCTCTCTCTCTCTCTCTCTCTCTCTCTCTGTCTCATGTTCTCTCTCATATTCCCTCTATGGCACGATCTTGATGTATCCCGAGCTTTGCTATTGTAGTTGGATCTTATGATGTTTCTCCCCCTCTACTCTCTTATGATGAATTGAGTTTCCCCTTTGAAGTTATCTTATCGGATTGAGTCTTTTATGAGAACACTTGATGTATGTCTTGCCGTGATTATCTGTGGTGACAATGGGATATCATGTGCCACTTGATGTATGTTTTGGTGATCAACTTGCGGGTTTCGTGACATTGGGAACCTATGCATAGGGGTTGGCACACGTTCTTGACTCTCCGCTAGTAGCTTTGGGGCACTCTTTGAAGTACTTTTATGTTGGTTGGATGAATTTGAGATTGTGTGATGCATATCGTATAATCATGCCCACAGATACTTGAGGTGACAATGGAGTATCTAGGTGACATTAGGGTTTTGGTTGATTTGTGTCTTAAGGTGTTATTCTAGTACGAACTCTTTTATAGATCGATCCGAAAGAATAACTTTGAGGTGGTTTCGTACCCTACCATAATCTCTACGTTTGTTCTCCGCTATTAGTGGCTTTGGAGTGACTCTTTGTTGCATGTTGAGGGCTTGTTATATGATCTATCTATGTTATTATTGTTGAGAGAACTTGCACTAGTGAAAGTATGAACCCTAGGCCTTGTTTCCTATCATTGCAATACCATTTACGCTCACTTTTATCGCTTGTTACCTTGCTATTTTTATAATTTCAGATTACAAAAACCTATATATACTATCTATTTTGCACTTGTATCTTCATCTCTTCGCCGAACTAGTGCACCTATACAATTTACCATTGTATTGGGTGTGTTGGGGGCACAAGAGACTCTTTGTTATTTGGTTGCAGGGTTGCTTGAGAGAGACCATCTTCATCCTACGCCTCCTACGGATTGATAAACCTTAGGTCATCCACTTGAGGGAAATTTGCTACTGTCCTACAAACATGTGCACTTGCAGGCCCAACAACGTCTACAAGAAGAAGGTTGTGTAGTCGACATCAAGCTCTTTTCTGGCGCCATTGCCGGGGAGGTTAGCGCTTGAAGGTATATCTTTAGATCTTGCAATCGAATCTTTTTGTTTCTTGTTTTATCACTAGTTTAGTTTATAAAAGAAAATTACAAAAAATGGAATTGAGTTTGTCTCATACGCTTCGTCTTTTTAATATCTTTCGTGAGTATGATGGAAAGGAAAATTGTGCCAAAGTGTTAGAAGAAGAATGCATTAAATTGTTTGGCACTAAATCTTTGAATGATGAGCATGATTGCAATGTTGTTAGTACGAATTCTTTGAATATCCATAATGGTAATAATGATTGCACTAGTTATGATGAAAATATCTCTTATGAGCATGTCAACTTTTGTGGAGTGCATGTTTGCATGAACACACCAAATAGAGAAGATATTTATTGCAAGAGGCATAAGTACTTAGAAACCAAATTGTTGGAAGAAGAGCTAGATGAATGTGCTGAAAGATTCAATATTTTTCGTGCTCCTTGTGAACTTTGCAATGAACATGGTCATTTAAAGCTCCAATGCTATTTGTTTCATGATCAAGTCGTGTCCAAATATTGTGATAATTTGATTACCCTTGAGCATCATAAAGAGCTTAGCCTTATTTTGGGTTATGAAGAAATGAAACGTATAACTGAGGGAATTCCAAAATTTAGTCTTCATAAAATTCTTGATTTTGATCTAGAGCAAATTTATATGTATTGTGCGGAGAATTGCATTGAAAATCCTTATATTGCCAATTACCTAAAGAAAAGAAAGCAAATGAAAGATGATGAGAATACTAATGAAAGGGAAGAGGCTTCCCAATCTCCTCCTATTATTTCTTATGATGAATCAGGTAACGAGGAGGAGCTTTCTATTCAGCCAATCTCATCAATAAGGAGCTCAAAGAGGAAGGTTGAACCTACACATAATGTGAAGAAGAAAAAGAAAAGAAGGAGCAACAAAGGTAAAAAGGTATCCCTCCCAAATGATGTTGCTCCTACTACTACTTGTGATGATGAAAATTGCTATACTATTGGTGCTATCCATATTTTTAATGATGAGAGTGATTATGCTTATGATATGAAAGGACCCAAGCTTGGGGAAGCTATGTTTGATGAGGATGAAATATTTGAGAATATATTTGCTGGAATTAATGTTTGTCCCAAGCTTGGGGATGCTATGTTTAATGAATATGATATTTTTAGCACCCCAAGTTTTGATATGCAAAGTTGTTATGATGATAGCATGCCTCCTACCTATGATGATTATATTGATGAAAGTGGGTTCGGAAGAGTGTCAACTTTAGGAAGTAGTGATACCACTATTTTGGAGGATGTTGAATCTATTTGTGATGAATATGAAAGTGTATTTGGAAGAGTGTCAACTTTATTTAGTGATTCCACTATCTTGGGAGAGGTTTCAATCGATTATGATGAGAAAAAAGTTACTACTTATGATGATTATTGTGATGAAATTTATGCTATAAAAAGTAGTGATGATTATATTTAAAAATCTTGTCATGATTATGATTACCCTTTTTCTGAACATTACTCTTTTAATGTGGAAACAATATTTAGTGTTCAAGTCTCTCATGATACTCCCACTACTATTCATGAGAAGAATTTTGCTTATGTGGAGAGTAGTAAATTTTCTATGCTTGTAGATCATGAAAAGAATGCTTTAGGTTCTGGTTATATTGTTGAATTCATTCATGATGCTACTGAAAATTATTATGAGAGAGGAACATATGCTTGTAGGAATTGCAATAATATCAAGTTTCCTCCCTATGTGCTTAAATTCTTGAAGCTATGCTTGTGTTACCTTCCTATGCTTGTTCATTATTGTTCCCATAAGTTGTTTGCTCACAAAATCCCTATGCATAGGAAGTGGGTTAGGCTTAAATGTGCTAGTCATATGCTTCATGATGCTCCCGTTATGTTTCAACTCTTATCTTTTATGTGAGCATCATTGTCATCATCATGCCTAGCTAGAAAGGCATTAAAGAAAAGCGCTTGTTGGGAGACAACCCAATATTTATCCTTACTGTTTTTGTGTGTCCACATGATTATGCTACTGTAGTAATCATGTTTTATAGCTTTTGTTTGAATAAAGTGCCAAGTAGAACCTTTGGGAAGACTTGGGTGAAGTCTTTATGATCTTGCTGTAAAAAACAGAAACTTTAGCGCTCATGAGATTAGCTGCCATTTTTTACTGGAGAGTGATTTTAGGTTGATTCTTTTTGCAGATCATTAATAGGAACATTACTCAGGTCCACCAATTTATTTCATAATTTTTGGGGTTCCAGAAGTATACGTTTGATACAGATTACTACAGACTGTTCTGTTTTTGACAGATTCTGTTTTCATTGTGTTGTTTGCTTATTTTGATGCATCTATGGCTAGTATGTAAGGGTATGAACCATAGATAAGTTGGAATACAGTAGGTATTACACCAATATGAATTTAGAATGAGTTCATTACAGTACCTAAGTGGTGGTTTTATTTCTTATACTAACGGAGCTTACGAGTTTTGTATTGAGTTTTGTGTGGTTGAAGTTTTCAAGTTTTGGGTAAAGATTCGATGGACTATGGAATAAGGAGTGGCAAGAGCCTAAGCTTGGGGATTCCCAAGGCACCCCAAGGTAATATTCAAGGACAACCAAGCAACTAAGCTTGGGGATGCCTCGGAAGGCATCCCCTCTTTCATCTTCGTTCATCGGTAACTTTACTTGGAGCTATATTTTATTCACCACATGATATGTGTTTTGCTTGGAGCGTCATTTTATGTTGTTAGTTTTTGCTTGCTGTTAGTTAGAATAATATTTTGCATCTTTAGTTTCAATAAAAAAGTCAAGGATAGCCTTTGCCATGCTTATTTTGCTAGTATATGTTGGAAATATTCCCTAGAGGCAATAATAAAAGTGTTATTATTATATTTCTTTGTTCATGATAATAGTCTTTTATTCATGCTATAACTGTATTATCTGGAAAACGTAAATACACGTGTTAATACATAGACCACAATATGTCCCTAGTAAGCCTCTAGTTGACTAGCTCGTTGTGATCAACAGATAGTCATGGTTTCCTGGCTATGGACATTGGATGTCGTTGATAACGGGATCACATCATTAGGAGAATGATGTGATGGACAAGACCCAATCCTAAGCATAGCACAAAGGTCGGTTAGTTCGATTGCTAGAGCTTTTTCCAATGTCAAGTATCTCTTCCTTCGACCATGAGATCGTGTAACTCCTGGATACCGTACGAATGCTTTGGGTGTATCAAACGTCACAACGTAACTAGGTGACTATAAAGGTGCACTACAGGTATCTCCGAAAGTGTCTATTGGGTTGACACGGATCGAGACTGGGATTTGTCACTCCGTATGATGGAGAGGTATCTCTGGGCCCACTCGGTAATGCATCATCATAATGAGCTCAAGGTGACCAAGGTGTTGGCCACGGGATCATGCATTACGGTACGAGTAAAGTGACTTGCCGGTAACGAGACTGACCAAGGTATTGGGATACCGACGATCGAGTCTCGGGCAAGTAACGTACCGATTGACAAAGGGAATTGTATACGGGGTTTGATCGAATCCTCGACATCGTGGTTCATCCGATGACTTCATCGAGGAGCATGTGGGAGCCAACATGGGTATCCAGATCCCGCTGTTGGTTATTGACCAGAGAGTCTCGGTCATGTCTGCATGTCTCCCGAACCCGTAGGGTCTACACACTTAAGGTTCGGTGACGCTAGGGTTATCAGGAAGACAAGTATGTGATTACCGAATGTTGTTCGGAGTCCCGGATGAGATCCCGGACGTCACGAGGAGTTCCGGAATGGTCCGGAGGTAAAGTTTTATATATGGGAAGTTGTTAAACGGGCACCGGAAAGTTTCGGGGTCATACCGGTATTGTACCGGGACCACCGGAAAGGTTCCGGGGGTCCACCGGGAGGGACCACCCCTCCCGGGGGGCCACTTGGGCTGCGTAGGGATAGCAGCCAGCCCCTAGTGGGCTTGGCGCCCCCCCCTTGGGCCCATGCGCCTAGGGTTGGGGGGGAAACCCTAAAGGGGGCGCACCCCCCTTGCTTGGGGGGCAAGCCCCCCACCCCTTGGCCGCCGCCCCCCCTAGGGTTTTCCCTAGAGGGCCGGCCCCCCTTGCCCCTTCCCCTATATATAGAGGGGTGAGGGGAGGGCTGCAATACACCACAACTCAAGGCGCAGCCCCTCCCCTCCCCAACACCTCTCCTCCTCCGTACGTGCTCGGCGAAGCTCTGTCGGAATACTGCTGCACCAACTGCACCACGCCGTCGTGCTGCCCTTGGAGCTGCCTTCCTCAACCTCTCCTTCCTCCTTGCTGGATCAAGACGGAGGAGACGTCTCCCGTCCCGTACGTGTGTTGAACGCGGAGGTGCTGTCCGTTCAGCACTTGGACATCGGTGATCCGAATCACGTTCGAGTACGACTCCATCATCACCATCCCCTTGGCAAGCTTCCGCTCGTGATCTACAAGTGGTATGTAGATGCAAACTCTCTCCCTTGACTCGTTGCTTAGATGAACTCATAGATGGATCTTGGTGAAACCGTAGGAAAAATTTTAATTTTCTGCAACGTTCCCCAACAGTGGCATCATGAGCTAGGTCTATGCGTAGTTCTCTTTGCACGAGTAGAACACAATTTTGTTGTGGGCGTGGATCTTGTCAACTTGCTTGCCTCTACTAGTCTTTTCTTGCTTCAGCGGTATTGTGGGATGAAGCGGCCCGGACCAACCTTACACGTACGCTTACGTGAGACCGGTTCCACCGATTAACATGCACTAGTTGCATAAGGTGGCTGGCGGGTGTCTGTCTCTCCCACTTTAGTTGGAGCGGATTCGATGAAAAGGGCCCTTATGAAGGGTAAATAGAAGTTGACAAAATCACGTTGTGGTTATTCGTAGGTAAGAAAACGTTCTTGCTAGAACCCAATTGCAGCCACGTAAAAGATGCAACAACAATTAGAGGACGTCTAACTTGTTTTTGCAGCGATTGATCATGTGATGTGATATGGCCAGAAGTTGTGATGAATGATGAATTGTGATGTATGAGATCATGTTCTTGTAATAGGATTCACGACTTGCATGTCGATGAGTATGACAACCGGCAGGAGCCATAGGAGTTGTCTTTATTTTTGTATGACCTGCGTGTCATTGAAGAACGCCATGTAACTTACTTTACTTTATTGCTAAACGCGTTAGTCATAGAAGTAGAAGTAGTCGTTGGCGTGACAACTTCATGAAGACACGATGATGGAGATCATGATGATGGAGATCATGGTGTCATGCCGGTGACAAGATGATCATGGAGCCCCGAAGATGGAGATCAAAGGAGCTATATGATATTGGCCATATCATGTCACTACTTTATATAATTGCATGTGATGTTTATTATGTTTTATGCATCTTGTTTACTTAGGACGACGGTAGTAAATAAGATGATCCCTTACAAAATTTCAAGAAGTGTTCTCCCCTAACTGTGCACCGTTGCTACAGTTCGTCGCTTCTAAGCACCACGTGATGATCGGGTGTGATGGATTCTTACGTTCACATACAACGGGTGTAAGACAGTTTTACACAGCGAAAACACTTAGGGTTAACTTGACGAGCCTAGCATGTGCAGACATGGCCTCGGAACACGGAGACCGAAAGGTCGAACACGAGTCGTATGGAAGATACGATCAACATGAAGATGTTCACCGACGATGACTAGTCCGTCTCACGTGATGATCGGACACGGGCTAGTCGACTCGGATCGTGTAACACTTAGATGACTAGAGGGATGTCTAATCTAAGTGGGAGTTCATAATTTGATTAGAACTTAATTATCATGAACTTAGTCTAAAACCTTTGCAAATATGTCTTGTAGATCAAATGGCCAACGCTCATGTCAACATGAACTTCAACGCGTTCCTAGAGAAAACCAAGCTGAAAGATGATGGCAGCAACTATACGGACTGGGTCCGGAACCTGAGGATCATCCTCATAGCTGCCAGGAAACAATATGTCCTAGAAGGACCGCTAGGTGACGCTCCCGTCCCAGAGAACCAAGACATTATGAATGCTTGGCAGTCTCGTGCTGATGATTACTCCCTCGTTCAGTGCGGCATGCTTTACAGCTTAGAACCGGGG
Source organism: Triticum aestivum (assembly GCF_018294505.1). Classification (NCBI taxonomy): domain Eukaryota; kingdom Viridiplantae; phylum Streptophyta; class Magnoliopsida; order Poales; family Poaceae; genus Triticum; species Triticum aestivum. The sequence goes on from NC_057804.1 coordinate 417,361,830, forward strand.
CTCCAAAAGCGTTTTGAGCATCACGGAGCATATGAGATGTTCGAAGAGCTGAAACTAGTTTTTCAAGCTCACGCCCGGGTCGAGAGATATGACATCTCCGACAAGTTCTATAGTTGTAAGATGGAGGAAAATAGTTCTGTCAGTGAGCACATACTCAAGATGTCTGGGTTGCACAACCGTATGACCCAGCTGAATATTAACCTCCCTGATGAGGCAGTCATTGACAGAATCCTTCAGTCGCTCCCACCAAGCTACAAGAGCTTTGTGATGAACTACAATATGCAGGGGATGGTAAAGACCATTCCTGAAGTATTTTCTATGCTGAAGTCAGCAGAGGTTGAAATCAAGAAAGAACATCAAGTGTTGATGGTCAATAAGACCACTAAGTTCAAGAAGGGCAAGGGTAAAAAGAACTTCAAGAAGGACGGCAAAGAGGTTGCCGCGCCCGGTAAGCCAGTTGCCGGGAAGAAGTCAAAGAATGGACCCAAGCCTGAGACTGAGTGCTTTTATTGCAAGGGGAAGGGTCACTGGAAGCGGAACTGCCCCAAATACTTAGCGGATAAGAAGGCCGGCAACACCAAAGGTATATTTGATATACATGTAATTGATGTGTACCTTACCAGTACTCGTAGTAACTCCTGGGTATTTGATACCGGTGCCGTTGCTCATATTTGTAACTCACAGCAGGAGCTGCGGAATAAACGGAGACTGGCGAAGGACGAGGTGACGATGCGCGTCGGGAATGGTTCCAGAGTCGATGTGATCGCCGTCGGCACGCTGCCTCTACATTTACCTACGGGATTAGTTTTGAACCTTAATAATTGTTATTTAGTGCCAAGTTTGAGCATGAACATTGTATCTGGATCTCGTTTAATACGAGATGGCTACTCATTTAAGTCTGAGAATAATGGTTGTTCGATTTATATGAGAGATATGTTTTATGGTCATGCTCCGATGGTCAATGGTTTATTCTTAATGAATCTCGAGCGTAATATTACACATGTTCATAGTGTAGATGCCAAAAGATGTAAAGTTGATAACGATAGTCCCACATACTTGTGGCACTGCCGCCTTGGTCACATTGGTGTGAAGCGCATGAAGAAGCTCCATGCTGATGGACTTTTGGAGTCTCTTGATTATGAATCATTTGACACATGCGAACCATGCCTCATGGGAAAAATGACCAAGACTCCGTTCTCCGGAACAATGGAGCGAGCAACCAACTTGTTGGAAATCATACATACCGATGTGTGCGGTCCAATGAGCGTTGAGGCTCGCGGAGGATATCGTTATGTTCTCACTCTCACTGATGACTTAAGTAGATATGGGTATGTCTACTTAATGAAACACAAGTCTGAGACCTTTGAAAAGTTCAAGGAATTTCAGAATGAGGTGGAGAATCAACGTGACCGAAAGATAAAGTTCCTACGATCAGATCGTGGAGGAGAATATTTAAGTCACGAATTTGGCACACACTTAAGGAAATGTGGAATCGTTTCACAACTCACGCCGCCTGGAACACCTCAGCGAAACGGTGTGTCCGAACGTCGTAATCGCACTCTATTGGATATGGTGCGGTCTATGATGTCTCTTACCGATTTACCGCTATCATTTTGGGGATACGCTCTAGAGACAGCTACATTCACTTTAAATAGGGCACCGTCTAAATCCGTTGAGACGACACCGTATGAATTATGGTTTGGGAAGAAACCTAAGCTGTCGTTTCTAAAAGTTTGGGGATGCGATGCTTATGTCAAGAAACTTCAACCTGAAAAGCTCGAACCCAAGTCGGAAAAATGCGTCTTCATAGGATACCCTAAGGAAACTGTAGGGTATACCTTCTACTTAAGATCCGAGGGCAAGATCTTTGTTGCCAAGAACGGATGCTTTCTGGAAAAAGAGTTTCTCTCGAAAGAAGTAAGTGGGAGGAAAGTAGAACTCGATGAAGTACTACCTCTCGAACGGGAAAGTGGTGCAGCTCAGGAAAATGTTCCTGTGATGCCCACACCAACTGAAGAGGAAACCAATGATGATGATCAAGGTACTTCGGATCAAGTTGCTACTGAACTTCGTAGGTCCACAAGGACACGTTCCGCACCAGAGTGGTACGGCAACCCTGTCCTGGAAATCATGTTGTTAGACAACGGTGAACCTTCGAACTATGAAGAAGCGATGGCGGGCCCAGATTCCAACAAATGGCTAGAAGCCATGAAATCCGAGATAGAATCCATGTATGAAAACAAAGTATGGACTTTGACTGACTTGCCCGATGATCGGCGAGCGATAGAAAACAAATGGATCTTTAAGAAGAAGACGGACGCGGATGGTAATGTCACCATCTATAAAGCTCGACTTGTCGCTAAGGGTTATCGACAAGTTCAAGGGATTGACTACGACGAGACATTCTCTCCCGTAGCGAAGCTTAAGTCCGTCCGAATCATGTTAGCAATTGCCGCATACTATGATTATGAGATATGGCAGATGGACGTCAAAACGGCATTCCTTAACGGGCATCTTAAGGAAGAGCTGTATATGATGCAGCCGGAAGGTTTTGTCGATCCTAAGAACGCTAACAAAGTATGCAAGCTCCAGCGATCCATTTATGGGCTGGTGCAAGCATCTCGGAGTTGGAATATTCGCTTTGATGAGATGATCAAAGCGTTTGGGTTTATGCAGACTTATGGAGAAGCCTGCGTTTACAAGAAAGTGAGTGGGAGCTCTGTAGCATTTCTCATATTATATGTGGATGACATACTCTTGATGGGAAATAATATAGAATTTCTGGACAGCATTAAGGCCTACTTGAACAAATGTTTTTCAATGAAGGACCTTGGAGAAGCTGCTTATATATTAGGCATCAAGATCTATAGAGATAGATCGAGACGCCTCATAGGTCTTTCACAAAGCACATACCTTGATAAGATTTTGAAAAAGTTCAAAATGGATGAGTCCAAGAAAGGGTTCTTGCCTATGTTACAAGGTGTGAGATTGAGCTCAGCTCAGTCACCGACCACGGCAAAAGATAAAGAAGAGATGAGTGTCATCCCCTATGCTTCAGCCATAGGATCTATTATGTATGCCATGCTGTGTACCAGACCTGATGTAAACCTTGCCGTAAGTTTGGTAGCAAGATACCAGAGTAATCCCGGCAAGGAACACTGGACAGCGGTCAAGAATATCCTGAAGTACCTGAAAAGGACAAAGGACATGTTTCTCGTTTATGGAGGTGACGAAGAGCTCGTCGTAAAGGGTTACGTCGACGCTAGCTTCGACACAGATCTGGATGACTCTAAGTCACAAACCGGATACGTGTATATGTTGAATGGTGGAGCAGTAAGCTGGTGCAGCTGCAAGCAGAGCGTCGTGGCGGGATCTACATGTGAAGCGGAGTACATGGCAGCCTCGGAGGCAGCGCATGAAGCTATTTGGGTGAAGGAGTTCATCACCGACCTAGGAGTCATACCCAATGCGTCGGGGCCAATCAAACTCTTCTGTGACAACACTGGAGCTATTGCCCTTGCCAAGGAGCCCAGGTTTCACAAGAAGACCAGGCACATCAAGCGTCGTTTCAACTCCATCCGTGAAAATGTTCAAGATGGAGACATAGAAATTTGCAAAGTACATACGGATCTGAATGTCGCAGATCCGTTGACTAAACCTCTCTCGCGAGCAAAACATGATCAACACCAGAACTCTATGGGTGTTCGATTCATCACAATGTAACTAGATTAGTGACTCTAGTGCAAGTGGGAGACTGTTGGAAATATGCCCTAGAGGCAATAATAAAAGTGTTATTATTATATTTCTTTGTTCATGATAATAGTCTTTTATTCATGCTATAACTGTATTATCCGGAAATCGTAATACACGTGTGAATACATAGACCACAATATGTCCCTAGTAAGCCTCTAGTTGACTAGCTCGTTGTGATCAACAGATAGTCATGGTTTCCTGGCTATGGACATTGGATGTCGTTGATAACGGGATCACATCATTAGGAGAATGATGTGATGGACAAGACCCAATCCTAAGCATAGCACAAAGGTCGGTTAGTTCGTTTGCTAGAGCTTTTCCAATGTCAAGTATCTCTTCCTTCGACCATGAGATCGTGTAACTCCTGGATACCGTAGGAATGCTTTGGGTGTATCAAACGTCACAACGTAACTGGGTGACTATAAAGGTGCACTACAGGTATCTCCGAAAGTGTCTATTGGGTTGACACGGATCGAGACTGGGATTTGTCACTCCGTATGACGGAGAGGTATCTCTGGGCCCACTCGGTAATGCATCATCATAATGAGCTCAAGGTGACCAAGGTGTTGGCCACGGGATCATGCATTACGGTACGAGTAAAGTGACTTGCCGGTAACGAGACTGAACAAGGTATTGGGATACCGACGATCGAGTCTCGGGCAAGTAACGTACCGATTGACAAAGGGAATTGTATACGGGGTTTGATCGAATCCTCGACATCGTGGTTCATCCGATGACTTCATCGAGGAGCATGTGGGAGCCAACATGGGTATCCAGATCCCGCTGTTGGTTATTGACCGGAGAGTCTCGGTCATGTCTGCATGTCTCCCGAACCCGTAGGGTCTACACACTTAAGGTTCGGTGACGCTAGGGTTATCAGGAAGACAAGTATGTGATTACCGAATGTTGTTCGGAGTCCCGGATGAGATCCCGGACGTCACGAGGAGTTCCGGAATGGTCCGGAGGTAAAGTTTTATATATGGGAAGTTGTTAAACGGGCACTGGAAAGTTTCGGGGTCATACCGGTATTGTACCGGGACCACCGGAAAGGTTCCGGGGGTCCACCGGGAGGGACCACCCCTCCCGGGGGGCCACTTGGGCTGCGTAGGGATAGCAGCCAGCCCCTAGTGGGCTTGGCGCCCCCCCCCCCCCTTGGGCCCATGCGCCTAGGGTTGGGGGGGAAACCCTAAAGGGGGCGCACCCCCCTTGCTTGGGGGGCAAGCCCCCCACCCCTTGGCCGCCGCCCCCCCCTAGGGTTTTCCCTAGAGGGCCGCCCCCCCTTGCCCCTTCCCCTATATATAGAGGGGTGAGGGGAGGGCTGCAATACACCACAACTCAAGGCGCAGCCCCTCCCCTCCCCAACACCTCTCCTCCTCCATACGTGCTCGGCGAAGCTCTGTCGGAATACTGCTGCACCAACTGCACCACGCCGTCGTGCTGCCCTTGGAGCTGCCTTCCTCAACCTCTCCTTCCTCCTTGCTCGATCAAGACGGAGGAGACGTCTCTCGTCCCGTACATGTGTTGAACGCGAAGGTGCTGTCCGTTCAGCACTTGGACATCGGTGATCCGAATCACGTTCGAGTACGACTCCATCATCACCATCCCCTTGGCAAGCTTCCGCTCGTGATCTACAAGTGGTATGTAGATGCAAACTCTCTCCCTTGACTCGTTGCTTAGATGAACTCATAGATGGATCTTGGTGAAACCGTAGGAAAAATTTTAATTTTCTGCAACGTTCCCCAACAGTATACATGTTGCTTGAAAACAGAAAGTTTACCGCTGTTGCAAAAATTCCTCAGAAAAGTCAGAGAATGTTATAACGTTGAATATTTTTGCATATTAAGCTCTGATAAATTTCATACAGTGGGAATTTTAGTTCATAATTTTTGGAGTCAGGGAAGTATTGTTACTCTTGCACTCTTTACAAACTGTACTGTTTTGGCAGATTGCTGTTATGGTTGCATTGTTTGCATATGTTTGCTTGTTTAATGATTCTATTTGAGGATAGGAGTATTAATTATGAAGAGACATTTAGTATGCAATGTTGAATAATAATATTAGTGATTTGTTACAGTAGAATATGCTAAGGTTTTGCATTGGCTTATACTAACCTATCTCACGAGTTCTTGTTGAGTTTGTTGTGAATGAAGCTTTTGATAAAAAGAGAAACCATGATATGAGAGGAATTAAGGAGACACAAAAGTTCAAGCTTGGGGATGCCCAAGGCACCCCAAGATAATATTTCAAGAAGTCTCAAGCATCTAAGCTTGGGGATGCCCCAGTAGGCATCCCACCTTTCTTCTTCAACAACTATTGGTTAGTATCGGTTGAGCCTAAGTTTTTGCTTCTTCACATGAGTTGTGCTATCCTTTCAATGTAGTTTTATTTAGCTTTGCTTTCTGTTTGAATAAAGTATCAAGATCTGAAATTCTTTTACGAGATAGAGTCTTCACATAGTTACATAATTATTTAGCTACTCACTGGTCTTCACTTATATCTTTTTGAGTAGTTTGTCGTTTACTCGTGTGCTTCACTTTTATCCTATGAGTAAATTGTTGAATGAATTGATTGTCATAAATCTGAAATTATATATGTTTCATTTGCTTATCCCATGGGGAGTAATGACTTCACATCTAAGAAGTAGAGGTTGTAAATTTATTGACGGTTAGCAAGCATTGTATTAGTCATTTGAACAATTCATGAAAGAATATTGAAGGAAGAGAGATTTCACATATAAATATATTATCATAGACATCTTTTATAATTGTGAGAACTCATTAAGTATGACATGCTAAAGAGTTGATGTTGGACAAGGAAGACAACATAATGGGTTATGTTTTCTCGCATCTCACTTAAAGTATATTGTCATGGATCATTCAAACATGTTGAGCTTGCCTTTCCCCCTCATGCTAGCCAAAAATTCCTAGCACCAAGTAGAGATACTACTTGTGCTTCCAAATATCCTTAAACCCAGTTTTTGCCATGAGTGTCCACCGTACCTACCTATATGCGGTATTTACCTGTCGTTCCAAGTAAATTTGCATGTTCCAAACTCTAAACCTTCAAATTATAATCTGTTTTGTATGCCCGAATTGCTGATGTAGCAACTAGGGGTTGTCAGTGTCTTCCATGCTAGGTGGGTTATTCTCAAGAGGAGTGGACTCCGCTCCTCATTCACGAGAAAGTGGCGGTAACCGGGATGCCCAGTCCCATGATCAAAAAGATCAAAATCGAATCAAAATAATTAAACAAAACTCCCCCCGGTTTGTTGTTAGTTGGAGGCACTCGTTGTTTCGAGCAAGCCATGGATTGATGCTTGTTGGTGGTTGGGGGAGTATAAACTTTTACCATTCTGCATGGGAACCGCCTATAATGTATGTAGTATGGAAGATATTGGGAACTCTTGGTTGTTATGTTGACAATGAGATCATACCTCTCAAAAATATTTCAAAATTGTGCTCTGGCACCTCTGCAAATCCCTGCTTCCCTCTGCGAAGGGTCTATCTTTTACTTCATGTCTTTTACTTTACGCAAGAGTCAAGGTGGTCTTCACCTTTCCCTTTTTCATTTTATCCTTTGGCAAGCACTTTGTGGTGGGGTGATCCTGATATATATATATCCAATTAGATGTACGTTAGCATGAACTATTATTGTTGACATCACCCAAAGGTGAATACGTTTGGAGGCAACATTATAAGCCCCAATCTTTCTTTGTGTCTGATTAAAACTTCATAACCACAAGTATTGCATGAGTGTTAGCAATTGTAGAAGACTATATGATAGTTCAGTATGTGAAGTTTGCTAAACCAAAGCTCTGACCTAGACTCTTCCTGAAAATAAGATGAATTGCAATTGTTTTGATGACTAAGAATGAAGTTTGCTAGTTTTCAAGAATGTTTACGGTCTATGCTTTCACATGTGAATTGCTTGTTACTAGTTCATGAAAAGTTTTATGAGATGAACTACTATTATGACATATTATCATGCTAGAAAAGGTGATTGAAATTATCATTGATCAAAATTGTGCACCTCTAGCATTCACACTTCATAAATTCTTTCTTTTATCATTTACCTACTCGAGGACGAGTAGGAATTAAGCTTGGGGATGTTGATACGTCTCCAACGTATCTATAATTTATGAAGCATTCATGCTATATTACTGTGTGTTTTGAATGATTATGGGCTTTATTTTCCACTTTTAAATTATTTTTGGGACTAACCTATTAACCGGAGGCCCAGCCCAGATTTGCTGTTTTATGCCTATTTCAGTGTTTCGAGGAAAAGGAATATCAGACGGAGTCAAAACGGAACGAAATCAACTGGAGAAGTTACTTTTGGAAGGAAAGCCACCCGATGGACTTGGAGTGCACGTCAGGAGATACGGGAGGTGCTCACGAGGGTGGGGGGCGCCCCCCTGGGCGCGCCCCCCTGCCTCGTGGGGCCCCCGTAGCTCCACCGACGTACCCCTTGCACCCATATATACCTACGTACCCTAAAACTTCCAGAACAGAAGATAGATCGGAAGTTCCACTGTCGCAAGCCTCTGTAGCCACCAAAAACCTCTCGGGAGCCCGTTCCGGCACCCTGTCGGAGGGGGATCCAATCACCGGTGGCCATCTTCATCATCCCGGCGCTATCCATGATGAGGAGGGAGTAGTTCACCCTCGGGGCTGAGGGTATGTACCAGTAGCTATGTGTTTGATCTCTCTCTCTCTCGTGTTCTCTCTTGTGTTCCCTCTATGGCATGATCTTGATGTATCCCGAGCTTTGCTATTGTAGTTGGATCTTATGATGTTTCTCCCCCTCTACTCTCTTGTGATGAATTGAGTTTCCCCTTTGAAGTTATCTTATCGGATTGAGTCTTTTATGAGAACACTTGATGTATGTATTGCCGTGATTATCTGTGGTGACAATGGGATATCAAGTGCCACTTGATGTATGTTTTGGTGATCAACTTGCGGATTTCGTGACATTGGGAACCTATGCATAGGGGTTGGCACACATTCTTGACTCTCCAGTAGTAGCTTTGGGGCACTCTTTGAAGTTCTTTTATGTTGGTTGGATGAATTTGAGATTGTGTGATGCATATCGTATAATCATGCCCACGGATACTTGAGGTGACAATGGAGTATCTAGGTGACATTAGGGTTTTGGTTGATTTGTGTCTTAAGGTGTTATTCTAGTACGAACTCTTTTATAGATCGATCCGAAAGAATAACTTTGAGGTGGTCTCGTACCCTACCATAATCTCTATATTTGTTCTCCGCTAATAGTGGCTTTGGAGTGACTCTTTGTTGCATGTTGAGGGCTTGTTATATGATCTATCTATGTTATTATTGTTGAGAGAACTTGCACTAGTGAAAGTATGAACCCTAGGTCTTGTTTCCTATCATTGCAATACCGTTTACGCTCACTTTTATCGCTTGTTACCTTGCTGTTTTTATAACTTCAGATTACAAAAACCTATATCTACTATCTATTTTGCACTTGTATCTTCATCTCTTCGCCGAACTAGTGCACTATACAATTTACCATTGTATTGGGTGTGTTGGGGACACAAGAGACTCTTTGTTATTTGGTTGCAGGGTTGCTTGAGAGAGACCATCTTCATCCTACGCCTCCTACGGATTGATAAACCTTAGGTCATCCACTTGAGGGAAATTTGCTACTGTCCTACAAACCTGTGCACTTGCAGGCCCAACAACGTCTACAAGAAGAAGGTTGTGTAGTAGACATCAAGCATCATCATGGATAATGGCACAAACCTTTCTAAAGGTGAGATGGAGGATTTTTGTTAAAGAGAGAACATTCGGCTTGACTTAGCATCCGTGGCGCACCCCCAGTCCAATGGTCAAGCGGAGAGAGCTAATCAAGAAATCTTGAAGGGTATCAAACCTCGACTCATGGTTCCTTTAAAGCGGACGCCGGGTTGTTGGGTGGAAGAATTGCCTTCTGTGTTCTGGAGTATTAACACCACCCCCAATAGGTCGACGGGTTACACACCTTTCTTCATGGTATACGGGGCAGAGGCGGTCCTCCCAAGTGATATTCGTCATGATTCGCCCCGGGTTGCCAATTATGTTGAAGCGGACAATGAGCAAGCATGCAAGGAGGCGTTGGACCTGTTAGATGAAAAATGGGATATGGCTTTGGCTCGTTCGGCGGTTTATCAGCAAGACCTGCGGCATTATCACAGTCGCCGGGTTAAGACAAGAACCTTTCAAGAAGGCGACTTGGTGCTCCGGGTCATCCAGGATCAGACCGATATGCACAAGTTATCCCCACCTTGGGAAGGACCATTTGTGGTCAGCAAGAATCTGCACAACGGATCATACTACCTCATTGAGGTTCGAGACAACTCACGCAGCTCTGAGGAGGAGACCTGGCGGCCATGGAACGTAGCTCTCCTACGGCCTTACTACTCTTGAGCCATAGGCTTCTTTTATGTACATATTTCGACAATGTATATATTATGATCAATAAAATAAACCAGCATCCTTGCTATAAGCAGGGCCTCTGCTGTTTTTTTCTCAAATATCCTTTGAGTTACATAGGGGCTTCAGCTGACAAACCGGAGTACTACCTATTAAACCGGCTATCATGCCACAATACAACTTGGGAGCTTCACACCCAAGGGGCCAAAGAGAGTCTGGATGCTATGCACAGCTCAAACATAGGCACCCAATGAGCACAGCTCATCAAGTTACTAGGGGGCTCTTTGTGTAAAGTAACAAAGAGTTTGAAAGGACCCTTGTAGTTGGGTATCGACCCACGGCTTGGAAGCCTGGTATATTTACCTAAAACCCCGGGTTAACCTGCCTTCATCAAGTAAGTCACTCCTATCCAGGTAATCCTGGCATGACCCACCGAACGTTTGACAGTTACTCTCATTGAGACCCTGAACTTGTCAAAGTTAAAACGATGATTGGTTAGTTGGAGGCCCATCTTAAAAGGCTTTGTCAAATGGTTTAACTCAGCAGCCTGGCAGCCCACGAAAAGCCTCGAATTTGGGCCTGGCAGCCCTCGAAAAGCCTCGACTACACGGTTTTATTTGCCTTTGTCAGTTCTTTTTGAATTTTATGTTGAACCGGTATCTTTTGATCTGGTCTAGCTTTTCGATCATCATATTAACCCGGTGTTTGTTAACCCGGCTTGGTTTGCAACTACAAGTTGTCAGACCTTATTATTAATCCGGAGTTTCTTAACCCGGCCTGGCTTTGACTACATGCCGCCAGTTTTGTTCATCTGGTGTTCATTGTAACCCGGCATGACTCCTTACACGCCATCATCATATGGCAAGAGTTATAATAGCTCAAAGGTTTGGGTCTTCACCCTTATTACAATCAAAGTTGGTAAACCAACTAAGTGATATCACATCACAGGTATGAGTTATTTCATATTTCTTAAGGTTTGATTATCAATTAGGCTTTATCTTGGGCATTATGACCCGTCCAGCGGTAAACCGCTAGGACAAATTTTCTATATGCAGGCTTTAGGATCGCATTATCAAAGTATAATCAAACATTGCATTTATCATGACGGTTCAACAAAGTCATGCATCAGCACAACAAATCAAAGAGTTTTAGCTAGCCTATTACAAGGCGCTTTGAGGCCCAAAATGCTGATTGTTCTTACACAACAAAGTTTGTCAAAGAAACACAAATGCCGGATTAAGACTCATTGCCAGGACGACGTGAAGTTGAAGGATCTTCAGGCGCCGGTTCAACCTCCTCCTGCCCACCCAGAGGCTGGAAGTCAAGGGTGGTCCAGTCAATCCGGGTTAGAGCCTGAAAGACAGCTTCTTCACTTATCAGATTGGATGGGTCAACATCAGGGGTGTAAGTGTGCTTACGAATTGGCGGGATAAGGTTTTGCGCTTCTGTCACGGTTGTATCAACCCGCTGATTCCTCTCATCATAAAAAGACCGATAAACTGTCAGGTTAGCCTCTGCAGCAAGTTAACTTGATAGCGGGCGCATCTGCTTTGTCAGAGCCTTGAGTGGATCATTGTTAAATGCTGATCCGTCTGCTTGCTCATCTGGAAATCCCTTGGCGATATCAACTGGATCCAAGTCAGATATCCATGCTTTGGCCCGAGTCAGTGCCAATAAAGCGCCTGCCCTAGCAGCCGATCGCTTCACCTCCTCTATCTGAGCAGGAGTCATTGAGAGTCGGGCCAAGGTATCCTTGATCAAGGTGGGTGCCGGTCTGTTATATGAAGCAGCAGAGATAACCCGTTGTGCACCAGTATACAGCTGCTCAATCAATGTGTAAGTTGCCTTTAATTTCATCCGCATATCCGCTCCAAGATGAGCAATGCGATTGCATGTGACGGTTTAAGAATTCAATGCTAAACCAACGGAGTTGATAGTAATGCAGAAGCAAGTTATTATAAAATATTTACCAAAAATTACAGATGTCATGGAATTTACTTGATGTTTCAGACCTGTCAGCTCTTCCTCCGCCGGTTTAAGAGCTGCTTCGGCATATTCAGCCCGTTTCAACAAAGCACCTCTTTTCGTTTCCCAATTGGCGCGTTCAGTTTTGAAACTCTCTTTCAGCTGTTCCATGTCAGTCAAAGCGCCCTTCAGATCCTCTTTGGCTTTAGACGTCACTTCTTGCTGAGACTTAATGATTTCTTGAAGATCGGCGGTTTGGGATTCTTTGGTCTTTATATCAGCCTGCAAAGTCAGATGATACAACAGTTAAGAATCTCTTAAAGTCCCAAGCGCATAACAAGTTATACACTTGACACTTGGGGGCTAATGTGGATTGCTTTTTAAAGTGAGTATTTTTTCAAATCCCAAGGCTCAATCCAGGTATTAAGCTTGGCACTTGGGGGCTAATGCACAATTGATCTGTCATAAGGAAAGACAAGTAACAAGAACAGACAGTCCCGGTTTATCTTCAAGAAGACAAACCGGCCCTTGGGGGCTACTCCGTTGAAGTGCCTTTATATCGAAGTCCCGGTTTATCTACAAGATATAACCCGGCCCTTGGGGGCTATAATGGTAGAGACATACAGAATAGAGGAAAATTCAAAGTGTTCTTGAAAAGTACCTCATAATGCTCCTTCATCAAGTTCACCAAACCGGCTTCAAAGTCACGGCTGGTATAGAGACGATTTAAAAAGCCGGAATGAAGTTCCTCGGTGCTAAGGTTGACGAAGTTGGATAAATCCGTCTTCCCTTTTCCTTTGCCCATAGCAACGAATTCCTCCTTGGCAGTATGTTTGGCCAAGATAACCGGATTACCAGGACTGGTGTGAGCAGTGCCAGTAATGACAACATCCTCATCATCACCTTTTGGTGGACTTGGCGGATTAGCAGCTGGGCTCGGCGGATCAGCAGCTGGGCTTGGAGGATTAGCATGAGGGCTCGACGGATCAACATGAGTGGCTGGGTTAGCTTCCGGCGGATCAGCTTCAGTGTTCTCGCCTTGAGGGATGGAATCATCCATAACATCGGTATTTTTACCGGTATTCTCAGCAGCCCTCTCCGGTTCAACTTCACCAATAGGGTTATTGGTTTTAGCCTTCTTTCTTAGGCGGGCTTTTGCACTATGAAATCACAACAAAGATTAGCACGGTAAACCGATTTACGAAGGAAAATTGTGAAGAACAATGTACTTACCCAGGGACGGTTTTAAGAGGAGGCAGGTGAGTGGTTGATGAACCGCCCGATGAATTGGAAGATGCCTGGTAATTCGGATCAGACGAATTAAGTGGGTATCTGAAGAAACCCTTCAAAGGATCAAGATTTTCGGGAGAACAAGTAACCTCTGGACGACATTTCGGGGTTGGAGTATCCGGTAAACCGGAAGAGGTGATTTGCTGGCCACTGTGCCGGGTTGTGCGACGCTCTTCAGCTTGATGTGTCTTCAAAGAGAATTTTGGATCCAAATAAGCAAGGGGGTGAGAGTATTTTACTTTCCAAACTGCACGGTGAAATCTTTGAACTGGCATAAGATCTGAATCGGAAGAAAGAGAGATTACCTCAACATGCTCTGCATGGCTAGCCTCCGCGTCATCCTGGGAATAGTCATTGTCAATAAGGTGTACGAAAAAGGAGCCAAGTGAGTCAAGTTCTACCTCTGCATCCGATTCGTCAACATCTTCTGGCGGATCAGAAGACTTTGTGGTTTTCTTCTTGGCAGCTTTCTTGGTGACTTTGCTCTTTGCACGAGGAGCCCTAGCCGGTTTACTCCGCCTCTAGAAGGAGCTATTGGCCTGTGAAAATAAAAGCAAAGGAGTGTTAACATGTTATTAAAGCGGAGGCGAATCAGTAAGTATTAAGTTAAACTTTACCGCTGGCGGTTTGTTGGAGGCGCAAAAAGATGGCAACCCAGTTTGGCTGCATGCGGCAATCGGTTCATCAAGCATTTTCTTTACAGCTTCAGTAACTTCAATGTCTATCATTACGATTTCATGATATCGTTGAGGATCCTTGACGTTGCCAGTATATTCGTGCATTAATCCGGCGCAGCGACTTAAAGGCAGAATACCCCAAGAAACCCAGCAGCGGACGAGATCAATGCCAGTCAAACCGTTGGCCAGGAGAGCCCAGAGCTTGGCGAGTTGAGGTGCATAAGTTTTCCGTTCTGCGGAAGTTAGGCGTAGAGGTAATGGGTGGCCATTGCTAAGCCGTTGAGGGCGGAAACCCGGCAAAGGATTTTCTCCAACAGGGGCAGTGTTCCGGCAATAAAACCAAGTTTGGTTCCAATCTATGGGATGGCTGTGATGCTTTGCATGAGGGAAATCAACTTCTTTTCTCTTTTGGATTGATACCCCACCAAGTTCCGTGTTGGGACCATCAGAGAATTCCGTCCGGCGGTTTAAATGGAAAAAAATCCCGGAACAACTCCACAAATGGTTCTTCTTGAAGGTAAACTTCACAGAATACTTGAAAGTTGCATATATTGGACACGAAATTCGGTCCAATATCTTGTGGATGGAGTTGAAAGCTCGCAAGAACATCCCGGAAGAATTTTGATCCGGGCGGGCTGAATCCCCGGTCTAAGTGTTGCATAAATACAATCACTTCTCCATCTTGAGGTTCAGGAGGGCACTCAGAGCCCGGAACTCGCCAATGTAGGACCCTTTTTGAGGCTAAAGCGCCAGTGGTGACGTATCCATTGATTTGTGTCTCTGTGATCTGGGACGGAACCCAGTTGCAAGCAGAGAATTGTTTGGTCATTTTGGAAGGCAAACTGTGAAAGAAAAAATGAAGGTCGGTTTACAATTGACTGTTTAAGTATACTACTCAGTGTTAAACCGGAAAATTGCTATTCAAGTCAAGTTGGCGGTTTAAATGAGGACTAATGGTGTATGGCGGATTGACTATCAAGGGTTAAACCGCCCTTAGGCAGAAGAGCCAGAACTGAAAATTTACTAAGTGTTTACATAAACAGGTTTCACAATATGGCAGTATAATTTTGGATCTACCGTGGTTAAATAAGAAAAAATTCTGAGCCCTACAATGGCGCTAAGAGGAACAGGGATGATTCAGACGGAGTCCGTTCAGGAGCGGCAAGATGCTACGGTATGGTGAACTAACAATATGGATCTAGCCGCAGTTCAAAACTATTAGGCGCATATATAAATTCATAAAAGACTAAGAGAGGGGTGCAGAAGAACTAATGAACGGCGACGAACAAGGATGAACTTGAAGCCCCAATGGAGATCTAGGGTTACAGGAAAGTGAACTTACCAGGGCCACTCGGTGGCGGAGGAGCGTTGCAGGGTTTCTTGTACGAACAGGGTGATGCAGCGGCCTTGGTCGGTGCAGATTCAAAGGTCGACAGCGGCGGCGGCGCTAGGGTCCTTCGGGTCGCGAGGAGGAAGACGAGAAGAAAGGGGAGAAAATGGAAGGGCCCGTCGGGCTTATTTATAACAGGGCAGAAGATAAGCGACAGGCGCGGGAATTGAGGAGTCCAAAGCAGCAAGGGGTGCAGCTGTCGCCTCAATTTTCGGGATATCGTTAATGAAGAGAATCTTTTTAATCGTTTTTTTACAGAGTTGACGTCATGATGACCCGTTGCTGTGATCAGAGGATGATGTCACGGCGATTTAACAAAGTTCATAAGAGAAAGACATCATGGCGGTTTATAAGAAATGAAGGAAGATGTTCACAGGATTTTTCTAAGTACTGAAGATTGACATGAACAGGTTCAAATCAATCTAGGGCCTAATGTTGGGGATATAACTACTGAGTGTAAACCGCCCAGGAGGGGCCGGTTCACCCTCAACTATATTGAAGCCCACGAAGACTCAGAAGATGGCATTTTACTGATAAAGCTTAAAGGCCTCGAGCCCAAAGGCGGATTAGGGCCCATAGTGATGAAATGCCATAGTCATGTAACTTGTATTTTAAGATAAGGAAAGGAGAGACAGAGTCGAGCACTTGTATGAGTCAGCCTCGGGACTCTGTAGATCGGCCGGGCGTCAACCCGTGTATATAAGGGGATGACCCGGCAGCGGTTCAGGGACAAGAAACAACAACTCGAGAGCCAGACATAGCGTGTTTAGCTCCCTGGTAATCGAGCCCCCAATAATCCCAACACAACTAGACGTAGGCCTTTACCTTCATCGAAGGGGCCGAACTAGTATAAAAATCCCTCGTGTCCTTTGTCCGGTTTAACCCCTTTAAGCTAACCCATCATGATGGCTCCACGACTAAGTCCTTACACGAGGACATCTGACGTGATATTTCCACGACAAGAGTCGTGCCCACGACCACACTTAAGCAAGGCGGGGACAGGAAATCAAAGCCCGGGACGATCAAAGCAACCCCAAGACAAAAGCATAAAGAGCAAGAAGGCAAAGTGGTTTCCCCCGGCAAGGTCCTTGCCGGGGCAGCCCCCCACGGCCCCGGCAAGGCCCTTGTCGGGGGGCCTACCTAACGCCAGCAGGGCGCGCCACCCTTGGGCCCCAGTTTTTCCAGCATCACCAACCATGTAGGGACATGGGCTCGGGAGGCGCCTCCATGGTGGCATGCAAATCTTTGTGAAGACAAGAACACTTCAAATCAGAAGAGTAGAAGGCAATGAACCTCTGCGAGATCCTTGCTGAGGAAACCCACATCTTGTCGGGGACGACCGCAGCACCACGGCAAGGCCCTTACCGGGGAGGTCCGCAAGGCCACAGCCAGGCCCGCACCCGCCAAGCTTTTGCCACCGCTCCCATGCAACTGCCAGCCCACCAGCTGGGTGGGCGCCTGCGTGTCGGCATGAGGCTTCTCAGCCAACTCAACACATGCCTACATGGTGGCATGCAAACCTTCGTGAAGGCCCTACCACTGCGCCACCTCAGCAGCCTGCCATCCTACATGGCGTTGGCCGCCTCGGTGGCCCAGGCGCGTGTCAAGGCAGGGCGAGGCGGTGGTAAAGCGGAGGGGACACGTCAGAGGTGCATTAAATATGTCTTGTCCCGTAATGACAAGCGATAGGCTTAAACACAGTACCCCGATGCCACCTCCTGTGTGCCACTGTGGCGATCCCCTTGCCTATAAAGGGAGGCCCGAGGCATCCAGGAGAAGGATTCATACTTTTGGACAAGTTACGCTCATGGTAGCTAGTTCAAGAACCTCAAGAACACAAATATATACATCAAAGCAGGACTAGGGTGTTACGCATCTCTGCGGCCCGAACCTGGGTAAACGACCCACGTGCTCGTACTAACTGCTGATCCCGCTCTCCTCACAACCCAGCGCCCCGCAACCACAGTAGGGATTCTTGTGATCCCATAGGTGTCGTCTCCCACCAACAATTGGTTGAAGAAAATGATGAAGGAACCCGTTAGAAATGAACTATGCATTTTATATGATGATATATACGGTGATGATCCCGATGGGTTTATGAATGTTAAAATTACAAATCAAAGCCCTTTCCATGATTTAAGTTCTTCTTCTAAAAGGGAAATAAGGGAAAGAATAGATTTGTTAAGACGAGTTTTGGAGGATTTGATGAGGAAAGGATTGCATGCTGAAGATGGCAATACCTAGATCTATCCTTGTTTTCATGCCTAGCTAGGGGCGTTAAACGATAGCGCTTGTTGGGAGGCAACCCAATTTATTTTTGTTCTTTACTTTTTGCTCCTATTTAGTAATAAATAATTCATCTAGCTTCTGGTTAGATGTGGTTTTATGTTTTAATTAGTGTTTGTGCCAAGTAGAACCATTAGGAAGACTTGGGTGAAGTCTTTGCGATCCTGCTGTAAAAAAACAAAAACTTTTGTGCTCACGAGAATAGCTGTTATTTTTTACTGAAGAGTGATTTTAGGTTGATTCTTTTTGAAGAAGATTAATAGACAAATTCCTCACCTCACCAATTTATTTCACAATTTTTGGATTTACATAAGTATTCAAAAGTTACAGATTGCTACAGACTATTCTGTTTTTGACAGATTTTGTTTTTCGTGTGTTGTTTGCTTATTTTGATGAATCTATGAGTAGTATCGGGGGGTATGAACCATAGAGAAGTTGGAATGCAGTAGGTTTAAAACCAATATAAATAAATAATGAGTTCATTACAGTACCTTAAAGTGGTGGTTTATTTTCTTACACTAACGGAGCTCATGAGATTTTCTGTTGAAATTTTGTGTTGTGAAGTTTTCAAGTTTTGGGTAAGGATTTGATGGATTTTGGAATAATGAGTGGAAAGAATCTAAGCTTGGGGATGCCCAAGGCACCCCAAGGTAAAATTCAAGGACAACCAAAATCCTAAGCTTGGGGATGCCCCGGAATGCATCCCCTCTTTCATCTTCGTCTATCGGTAACTTTACTTAAGGCTATATTTTTATTCACCACATGATATGTGTTTTCCTTGGAGCGTCTTGTATGATTTGAGTCTTTGCTTTTTAATTCACCACAATCATCCTTGCTGTACACACCTTTTGAGAGAGACACGCATAAATCGTGATTTATTAGAATACTCTATGTGCTTCACTTATATTTTTTGAGCTAGACAATATTGCTCTGGTGCTTCACTTATATATTTTTAGAGCACGGCAGTGGTTTTATTTTATAGAAATTTTTGATCTCTCATGCTTAACTTATTTTATTTTGAGAGTATTTTATAAAATCATGGTAATTTGCTTTGGTTATAAAATTAGTCCTTATATGATGGGCATCCAAGATGGGTATCATAAAAACATTCATATAAAGTGCATTGAATACTATGAGAAGTTTGATACTTTATGATTGTTTTTAGATATGAAGATGGTGATATTAGAGTCATGCTAGTAGAGTAGTTATGAATTTGAGAGATACTTGTGTTAAAGTTTGTGATTCCCGTAGCATGCACGTATGGTGAACCGTTATGTCATGAAGTTGGAGCATGATTTATTTATTGATTGTCTTCCTTATGAGTGGTGGTCGGGGACGAGCGATGTTCTTTCCCAAGCAATCTATCCCCCTAGGAGCATGCGTGTAGTACTTCGTTTCAATAACTTGTAGAATTTTGCAATAAGTATGTGAGTTCTTTGTGACTAATGTTGAGTCCATGGATTATACACACTCTCACCCTTCCACCATTGCTAGCCTCTCTAGAACCGCGCAACTTTCACCGGTACCATACAGCCACCACATACCTTCCTCAAAACAGCCACCATACCTACCTACTATGGCATTTCCATAGACATTTCGAGATATATTTCCATGAAACTTTCCACCGTTCCATTTATTATGACACGCTCCATCATTGTCATATTGCCTTGCATGATCATGTAGTTGACATCGTATTTGTGGCAAAGCCACCATTCATAATTTTTCATACATGTCACTCATGAATCATTGCTCATCCCGGTACACCGCCGGAGGCATTCACATAGAGTCATATTTTGCTCTAAGTATCGAGTTGTAATTCTTGATTTGTAAGTAAATAAAAGTGTGACGATCTTCATTATTAGAGCATTGTCCCAGTGAGGAAAGGATGATGGAGACTATGATTCCCCCACAAGTCGGGATGAGACTTCGGACGAAAAAAAAAGAGGCCACAAAAAATAGAAAAGGCCCAAATAGAAAAATAAAAGAGAGAAAAAGAGAGAAGGGGCAATGCTACTATCCTTTTACCACACTTGTGCTTCAAAGTAGCACCATGATCCTCATGATAGAGAGTCTCCTATGTTGTCACTTTCATATACTAGTGGGAATTTTTCATTATAGAATTTGGCTTGTATATTCCAATGATGGGCTTCCCCAAAAGTGTCTTAGGTCTTCGTGAGCAAGCAAGTTGGATGCACACCCACTTAGTTTCCTTTTGAGCTTTCATACACTTATAGCTCTAGTGCACCCATTGCATGGCAATCCCTACTCACTCACATTGATATCTATTGATGGGCATCTCCATAGCCTGTTGATACGTCTAGTTGATGTGAGACTATCTTCTCCTTTTTGTCTTCTCCACAACCACCATTCTATTCCACTTATAGTTCTATGT
The DNA here is from genome assembly GCF_018294505.1 of Triticum aestivum. Taxonomy (NCBI): domain Eukaryota; kingdom Viridiplantae; phylum Streptophyta; class Magnoliopsida; order Poales; family Poaceae; genus Triticum; species Triticum aestivum. The sequence goes on from NC_057804.1 coordinate 417,382,017, forward strand.
CGATGGATCACGCTCATGTATTGCGTGAAGATTGCAAAAGTTTCAGAACATCAAAAGTATGAAACAATTACTTGGCTTGTCATCGGGGTTGTGCATGATTAAATACTTTGTGTGATGAAGATAGAGCATAACCAGACTATATGATTTTGTAGGGATAGCTTTCTTTGGGCATGTTATTTTGAAAAGACATCATTGCTTTGTTAGTATGCTTGAAGTATTATTGTTTTATGTCAATATTAAACTTTTGTCTTGAATCTTTCGGATCTGAACATTCATGCCAAAATAAAGAAAATTACATTGATAAATATGTTAGGTAGCATTCCAAATCAATAATTCTATTTTTATCATTTACCTACTCGAGGACGAGCAGGAATTAAGCTTGGGGATGCTTGATAAGTCTCCAACGTATCTATAATTTTTGATTTTTCCATGCTATTATATTATCTGTTTTGGATATTTAATGGGCTTTAATATGCTCTTTTGTATTATTTTTTAGACTAACCTATTAACCGAAGGCCCAGTGCCAGTTTCTATTATTTTGCCTATTTTAGAGTTTTGCAAAAAAGGAATACCAAATAGAGTCCAAACGGAATGAAATCTTCGCGATGACCTTTCTTGGACAGAAAGCAAACCAGAAGACTTGGAGATGAAGTCGGAGACGTAAAGAGGAGGCCACGAGGCAGGAGGGCGCGCCCAGGGGGTTGGCGCACCCCCACCCTCGTGTGCCCCTCGTAGCTCCACCGACCTAGTTCTTTCACCTATATATACTCGTATGCCCTAAAAACATCAGGGGGAGCCATGAAACCACTTTTCCACCGCCGCAACATTTTGTACCCGTGAGATCCCATCTTGGGGCCTTTTCCGGCGATCTGCCGGAGGGGGATTCGATCATGGAGGGCTTCTACATCAACACCATTACTTCTCCGATGAAGCGTGAGTAGTTTACCACAGACCTTCGGGTCCATAGTTATTAGGTAGATGGCTTCTTCTCTCTCTTTGATTCTCAATACAAAGTTCTCCTCGATGTTCTTGGAGATCTATTCGATGTAATATTCTTTTGCGGTATGTTTGCTGAGATCTGATGAATTGTGGATTTATGATCAAGATTATCTATGAATATTATTTGGTTCTTCTCTGAATTCTTATATGCATGATTTGATATCTTTGCAAGTCTCTTCGAATTATTGGTTTAGTTTGGCCTACTAGATTGATCTTTCTTGCAATAGGAGAAGTGCTTAGCTTTGGGTTCAATCTTGCGTTGTCCTTTCCCAGTGACAGTAGGGGAAGCAAGGCATATATTGTATTGTTGCCATCGAGGATAACAAGATGGGGTTTTCATCATATTGCTTGAGTTTATCCCTCTACATCATGTCATCTTGCTTAATGCGTTACTCCGTTCTTATGAACTTAATACTCTAGATGCATGCTGGATAGCGGTCGATGTGTGGAGTAATAGTAGTAGATGCAGGCAGGAGTCGGTCTACTTGACACGGACGTGATGCCTATGTTCATGATCATTGCCTTAGATGTCATCATAATTATGCGTTTTTCTATCAATTGCTTGGCAGTAATTTATTCATCCACCGTAATACATGCTATCTCGAGAGAATCCACTAGTGAAACCTATGGCCCCCGGGTCTCTTTTCCATTATATTGCATCTCTTTTCCATATTATTGAATCTTGTTTACATATTACTAGTTTCCGATCTATTAGTTTGCAATCTTTACTTTCCAATCTATACATCAAAAATACCAAAAATATTACTTTATTATCTCTATTAGATCTCACTTTTGCGAGTGACCATGAAGGGATTGACAACCCCTTTATCGCGTTGGTTGCAAGTTCTTGATTGTTTGTGCAGGTATTCGGTGATTTGTGCGTCTTCTCCTACTAGCTTATACCTTGGTTCTCAAAAACTGAGGGAAATACTTATGCTACTTTGCTGCATCACCCTTTCCTCTTCAAGGGAAAACCAATGCAAGCCGAAAAGGTAGCATAGAGTAGCAGGGCAGAGAGAGGGAGTGGGTCGAGGGGGCCGTTGCCCCCGTTGGTTTTGACCCCCACGACATCCTAATACTATTTAGGCTTGCTCAAAGTACATATTTTAAAAAATGTCATTATTTCCATTAAAAATAGTAGAAATTTAATAAAAATAAACTATAATAACTATAAAAAGATCACCACATAAAAATTTAATTATAAAAAAAATTGGAAGTGTCAAACTACATATTTGAAGGCTCAAAACTATATATTTCAAGTCTTAAACTAAAAAGAAAAAAGTAAATTTAAAGTCTCAAAGTACATATTTTAAAAAATGTCATTATTTCCATTAAAAATAATAGAAATTTAATAAAAATAAAGTATAATATACTATTAAAAATTTCACCACATAAAAAACTAAAAATAAAAAATTTGGAAGTGTCAAACTACATATTTGAAGGCTCAGAACTATATATTTCAAGTCTTAAACAAAAAAGGGAAACCAATAATTAGAGAAAACCAACATCGATCTCATTAATCTAGCATAGATACATAATAGTTGAAGGATGAAAATAATAAAAAAAAAATATAACTTCTAGTACTACACACTCTTGATCTAGACTAGAACATCATCAGTGTAATGATTCCCACGAGAGAAAAAACTGCCACTAATCCAGTAGGGAGAACGAGGCCAACCATAACACTAGCTAAAAGGGCGTATTGAAGCATCTTGAATTTCTGGATTAGGCCTCGCATCACATCAGTCTTCAGCTACATCTCATCTCTCTGTTGTCTTAGTTCACCAGTGGAGTACTCGAGCAACTCGCTCACGTACTTCTACATGAGATCAAACCATATCCATGTGTAGCAATATTTTGTCCCTAACGCCCATGGATCACAAGCACACACATATATTGATGATCGCGACATTTTATATATATTTTTCTATCATTTTACCTTTCCACGGTTATTGTAGATGTAGAACTCTCACTCTGGATTACTTTGTGTGTGCGACATATGCTTATCAGCAGGGCGTCCACAGTCACAAAAAATTCAGCACAGGTGCCCTCGCTCGATTCCTGGCAGCTTCGGCACCAGTGGCATAGCTGTCGGGTCATCGAAGGGATGTCGCGCTACAGCGGGATGATTCACCAGACAAGGCTGGCTGCATTGGTCTTGGCGAGTGCATGTCGTGGCCAATGGGGCCAGATGTGCTCGTGTTCCCGACGACGGCACGAGAGCACAAGGTTAAGTATCTATGGCGTGTTTATAAATCACACGACAACAATATACTGCAACTCGTCACGACAACTGGGCCCACATAGTAGTAGCATCGGAATTGTTAGCAACGCCAGCAATACCAAGTTATAGTTGGCGTACCAATTTGGGCGACGTCAGCACTATTTTAAAAAATAGTGTTGGCGTTGATGAAAAATGGCGCGCCACAAACGAAAGTTGTGGCTAGCCATTTTTCCACTAGTGAATGATGGGGTATGTGCTTGTTTTGCCTCGGTTGTGCTCCCGGATTCAACGTATTTTTTATATTCCTTTGCTTATACTCAAATTTTTTGTGTAGGATGGATGCAGGTTTTGGTATTGGGAAGAAGAATACATTGATCTATTGATAGAACAAAATTTGATAGATGTTCATGCACTCGTTGCTGGAATAGAGGCTAGAGATGAGATTAGATGTGAATCAAATGCCTACTTCTTTAGAATCGAAGAAGAAAGAAGTATGTAAAATCAAGAATCCGCAGATTAACAATGAAGGCATCGACAAAATAGTAATCCAACTTCTCGGAGTAGTTATGGAAGTTGGATATCTTTAAAATGTCTACTTGTAGTTCTTGTTTTCGTTGTCTTACTTAGTCAAGAATTGGTGAATGTACTCCAATGTATCAAAAAGATCGTTGATAAAATAATATAAGAAATGTAGCCTAAAAAATGTATGCGAACGAGATGAGGCTGTGCGTTGGGCACACGGCCAGTGCATCCATGAAAACGGCCGGACACCTCCCCATTACCATCCCTGAATGGACGAAATCCAGACAAAACGGATGGTTGTTTGGGGTCGTACATTTGAGTTAGCCTAAGATCAATGGCCAACTTCAATGTCGCGGCCCCATTTTTTCCGACCATGTCTGTTTGGGTCAAAACAGATAGAAATCATGGCCCAACGGTTGGCTGCAAAACGGACCGGCGTCTGTTATATGTCCACTATTGACCTATTTCCGACCCAAAATGGGTCCGAGTTTCTGTCGAAACAGATAGCGTGTGGACGGGTGGGACGCGCGTCCTTGTCCTCGGCTGACTCGCCCATCGGGGCCAAAATGCTCTCATTTCCCCTCTTTCCCCCAAAACCCTCTCGCCCTTCCCGCCCCTGGCCGCTCCATGGCCGGTGAAGTCGCTGTCCTGACAGCCACCTCTACCCGTCCGGCGACGAAGAAAAAGTAGAAGCCAAGGTCAAAGCTCACGGCGGCCGAGCTCGAGCGGCTCGACCGAGAATTGACCAAGGGAAGGGCCTAGAGGTCCGTTCATGCGGAGAGGAAAGCCGCCATTGAGTTTGCCATTGAGGCCACTACCGTGCAGCACAAGGCCACCATCGAGGACAATGAGGCCCTCGTTGCCAAGGCCACACAGGTAGCAACAATTCACACCCTCGTCATGCTAGGGTTTTGCCGACCCGCGTCGGCCATTCTTTCTGCCAACGCCATGGCTGCGGTGATCACATGCTCGTCGACTGTTCGCCCACCACAAGGCCAGTCGCTGAGCTACTCCATAACACCGTAGATGACCGGTGTTCTTCAGGCGCACGGGCATGCTCTGATCTAGTTCTCAACATCGTCGGATGCTACTTCTTGAGCTTGCGTTGATTTTTCCCATGAATAGGAAAGGGTGATGCAACAAAGTAGAGATAAGTATTTCCCTCAGTTAAGAACCAAGGTATCAATCCAGTAGGAGGCACTAGCAAGTCTTCAATATGTGCACCTGCACAAACTAGCAAACACTCGCACACAACGCGAAAAAGGGGCTGTCAATCCCTTCACGGTCACAAATAAGAGTGAGATCTAATAGAGATAGGTATAAAAGATAAATAAAAGGGCAAACTAAAGTAAATATTAATAAATTGCAGCAAGGTATTTTTGGGTTTTTTGGTTTATAGGTTTGAAAATATATGATGGAAAATAGATGCAGGGGCCATAGGTTTCACTAGAGGCTTCTCTCTTAAAGATAGCATATGGTGGGTAAACAAATTATTGTTGAGCAATTGATAGAAAAGCGCATAGTTATGACAATATCTAAGGCAATGATCATGAATATATGCATCACTTCCGTGACAAGTAGACCGAAACGATTCTGCATCTACTACTATTACTCAACACATCGACCGACTCATGCCTGCATCTAGAGTATTAAGTTCATAAGAACATGGCAACGCTTTAAGTAAGATGACATGATGTAGAGGGATAAACTCAAGCAATATGACATAAACCCCATCTTTTTTATCCTTGATGTCAACAATGCAATACGTGCCTCGCTACCCCTTCTATAACTAGGCGAGGACACTGCAAGATTGAACCCAAAACTAAGCACCTCTCCCATTGCAAGAAAAAACAATCTAGTTGCCCAAACCAAACTGATAATTCAAAGAGAAATACAAAGATATCTTAATCATGCATAAAAGAGTTCAGAGAAGACTTAAATAATATTCATAAATAATCTGATCATAAATCTACAATTCATCGGATCTCAACAAACGCACCGAAAAAGAAGATCTCATTGAATAGACCTCCAAGAACATCGAGGAGAACATTGTATTAAAGATCAAAGAGAGAGAATAAGTCATCTAGCTACTAGCTATGGACCCGTAGGTCTATGGTAAACTACTCATGCATCATCGGAAGGGCAGGAAGGTTGATGTAGAGGCCCTCCGTGATCAAATCCCCCTCTGGCAGATAGCCGAGAAAGGCCTCAAGATGGAATCTCATGGGAACAGAAGCTTGCAGCGGCGGAAAAGTATTTTTGTGGACGCTTCTGATGTTCGGGGAATATTTGAGAATTTATAGAGGTGGAACTAGGGTTGGAGGACCCTCGAGGGATCCACAAGCCAGGGGCACCCCCCGGGGGCACGCCTTGAGGGCTTGTCATCTTCTCGGGACTCTTTTGGCCCTCTCTCCAAGTCATGTAGGTGTCTTCTGGTCCGAGAAAAATCATCACAAAGGTTTCATTCCGTTTGGACTCCGTTTGGTATTCCTTTTCTGTAAAAGTCAAAACAAGGAAAAAACAGAAAGTGGCACTGAGCTCTAGGGTAATAGATTAGTCCCAAAAAATAATATAAAATAGCATATTAATGCATATAAAACATCCAAAACAGATAATATAATAGCATGGAAGAATCAAAATTTATAGATACGTTGGAGACGTATCACCGAACGGCAGCATGATTGCGCCGGCCACCCCCTCCCCTATGGTCGTCATCAATCTCAACGTCACGCCTAGGTTCGTGGCACTGGCCAGTCGGCCACCGGGATGCAAACGAAGCAGTCGTGGTCAATTCCTACGACCAACTTTCCTGGCACTTGTAACGTGTTCAACGAAATGCTAAACCCGATGCATGCACAAGACAACCCCAACTTCACCGATTTCATGGATAATGTCATCTACGAGGGACGTGGTCAGGCCTTCAACCCCGACAATGAAGGCCAAGGCTTCGACCCCGACGAGACCCAATGCCAAGACCTCCGCAGCTATGATGGTGATGAACACTTCGGTGGCCATGAAGAAGATGAGGTCGACAGCCATGGCAACTCATGGCATGAAGACATCTATTGTGAGGAGGAACAAGTGGGCGTAGACACTGAGGATAAGCCATTGTTCATTGATGAGCTCACCCAAAGGGCCAATGCACAAAAGAGGAAGCAAAGCACTCACACGGGGTCATACACCAAAGATGAGGACATATTGATTTACAAGAGTTGGAAGCGGATAAGGCTAGACCCCAACACCATTGCCGAGCAAAAAGGATATGTTTTTGGATGAGAGTTCATGCCACCTTTCATGAACATAGGAAGTCTCCTCCCTACAAGTTTGCGACCACCTATGGCATCAACTCAATCCAAAAGATATGGGGGTTCATTCAACAAGAATGCAACATGTGGTGTGCCGCGCTTGAGAGCGTTGAAGCCCGTCCCGTGAGTGTCCTAGGCATGTGCGACTTGGTATAAACTTTTTCTCTTCATTCCTATGCCATGTTCATGTTTCTTACATCTTTTGTCCTTTGTATTACCTTGTGGCATTCTCTTGATTGTGTAGTGATATGTCCATTTTGCATCATGCTTTTATATCAATATTTATTGCATTATGGGCTGTTATTACACGTTATGTCACAATACTTATGGCTATTCTCTCTTATTTTACAAGGTTTATCATGAAGAGGGAGAATGCCGGCAGCTGGAATTCTGGCTGAAAAAGGAGCAAATTTGGAAACATATTCTGCACAGCTCCAAAAGTCCTGAAACTCCATGAAAGTCATTTTTGGAATTAATAAGAATTTTTGAGCAAAGAAAGTACCAGAGGGGGCCCACACCTTGGCCAGGAGGGTGGGGGTGCGCCCCCTACTGGGCGCGCCCTCCTGTCTCCTGGGCCCCTGGTGGCCCTCCGGTGCCCATCTTCTGCTATATGAAGGCTTTTACCTGGAAAAAATCAGAGGCAAGCTTACGGGGATGAAACTCCGCCGCCACGAGGTGGAACCTTGGAGGAACCAATCTAGGGCTCCGGCGGAGCCGTTCTGCCGGGAAACTTCCCTCCGGGAGGGGGAAATCATCACCATCGTCATCACCAACGATCCTCTCATCAGGAGGGGGTCAATTTCCATCAACATCTTCACCAGCACCATCTCCTCTCAAACCCTAGTTCATCTCTTGTATCCAATCTTGTATCTAAAACCACAAATTGGTACATGTGGGTTGCTAGTAGTGTTGATTACTCCTTATAGTTGATGCTAATTGGTTTACTTGGTGGAAGATCATATGTTCAGATCCTTAATGCATATTAATACTCCTCTGATCATGAACATGAATATGCTTTGTGAGTAGTTACGTTTGTTCCTGAGGACATGGGTGAAGCCTTTCTATTAGTAGTCATGTGAATTTGGTATTCGTTCGATATTTTGATGAGATGTATGTTGTCTCTCCTCTAGTGGCGTTATGTGAACGTTGACTACATGACACTTCACCATTATTTGGGCCTAGAGGAAGGCATTGGAAAGTAATAAGTAGACGATGGGTTGCTAGAGTGACAGAAGCTTAAACCCTAGTTTATGCGTTGCTTCGTAAGGGGATGATTTGGATCCACTAGTTTCATGCTATGGTTAGGTTTACCTTAATACTTCTTTTGTAGTTGCGGATGCTTGCAATAGGGGTTAATCATAAGTGGGATGCTTGTCCAAGAAAGGGCAGTACCCAAGCACCGGTCCACCCACATATCAAATTATCAAAGTACCGAATGCGAATCATATGAGCGTGATGAAAACTAGCTTGACGATAATTCCCATGTGTCCTCGGGAGCACTTTTCTCATTATAAGAATTTGTCCAGGCTTGTCCTTTGCTACAAAAAGGATTGGGCTATCTTGTTGCACTTTATTTACTTTCATTGCTTGTTACCCGTTACAAATTATCTTATCACAAAACTATTTGTTACCTACAATTTCAGTGCTTGCAAAGAATACCTTACTGAAAACCGCTTGTCATTTCCTTCTGCTCCTCGTTGGGTTCGACACTCTTACTTATCGAAAGGACTACGATAGATCCCCTATACTTGTGGGTCATCATGTAGGCATTCCAAACTTTGGAAGCCTTCAAGGCCCGACATAAGAACAAGCCATTCACCCTCACCCATTGTTGGATCCTCATCAAATATTGCCCCAGGTTCAAAGATCAATATGTTGTTGTAAAGAAGAATGGAGGTCCGACAGCCTTGGTCGGGAATGGATATGGGATGAAGAGGCCAAGGGGCAAGACCAACTCAAAGATTGATGAGAAAGTGATGTGGCATCTTTCGCCTTGCAAAAAACTTTGCAAGACATGATACCTCAAACGAAAGTAAGGGAGGAGAGGAGGAGCCAAGAAAAGGATGAGAAAATGAAGGCCTATATGGAGCTCCAAAAAAACAAGCTCGACATGGACGATTTCGTCAAGAGGAGGAAGCTCGAGATCGAGGAGGCCGTCCAAACGAAGAAGCTGGAGATCAAGGCCACCAATGCAAAGACCAAAGAAAAATAGGTGGCGTTAGCTTTCATGTCCATGGACTTGAGCAAGATGTCCCCAAAAAGGAGTTGATTCGAGAAGATGCAAAGGGAGATGATCAATGGAAATGAATGAATCGGCTTGTGTGCCAGCATGAACTACGGGGGCTATGAGACATGAATTTAGGTCATTTTTTGTAGGCTGGCATGTGTGCCGGATGCTGGCTTTGTTGTTGGCATGATTCATTTTGCAGGCTGGCATGTTTGTTGGCTGCTGGTGCTTTGACCGGCTAGAACTATGGCCGCTGGCACGAACTATGGTCGCGGCTAAATCTATTTTGCATTTCCTTTTAAAAATATCAAACGGTCAGGCCAGTTGCATCGGCCGTGTTGGGTGCACGACCAACGCATGCAGGAAAATGGCCGAACGTCGTCTCTTTGTCTAACTCAAATGGACAAAATCTGGACAAAATGGACGTCCGTTTAAGGTTGTGCATTGGAGTTGGCCTAAGGGCATCTCCAAGGGAGACCGGAAAAGCTCCAGCATATGTTTGACAGACACATTTATTCACTTTTGCAATCCAATGAGGACCTGTATTGGTCCATGAAGCGGTCCTGACATCCATTTTCCGATAAAGTGGAGACAAAAGTGGGGAAGATATACCGAAGTCTGGGCATCACTTAAACAACCAAAAGCCTCTGCGTGGCCCTCCTCTCTTTTCTCTCTCTTCACATGCATGGTCCCCCTCTCCTCTCTCTCCTCCCAACCGAACACCACACCACAAATAGCCACCACATGCATGGTCTTCACCTACTTTTTCTCCTCCCAGCTGGATACTTTTTTAATTAGCGTTGGATGGCTCACTCCCATACCATGTCTGCGGACCAAGTTCGAACAAAAAAATGGACATGTACCAGAGGAATTTGCGGGTCGGCATTGGAGATGCCTTAACCAAGGAATAGAATAACGACTGAACAGTGGACCAGTAATGGCACGAGTAGCCATTGTGATAACTTCACCTCCCTGGATTCACCCCCTCTTGTTTAAAAGGTATCACCATGGCAATTGTTCTTTCTTTCTTTGAATAAAGAGGCAGTAATATCTTGATTCACGTTTCATGCCCTTTTTGGGCGCCTTTTCCTAAAGGTTGTGGCTTTTGGAGGAGTCTGTATTTTACAAGATAGTGACATGCGGTGATAATATGATTTTCTTGTTGCTTGAGTTTTCATGCAAGGGGGAGGATCGAGCGCTCATGGTCTTTAGGTGCAATGGATAGGCGTGGGTCTCTCGGGATTTTTTCAACTGATTTGGTTGGTGGATGCTAGTAGAATTTGTCATGCATGAGGCACATTTTCTTCTAAATTTTTTATTTCATCCTTGGGACAACCATGTGTAGCAGTTATTGTGATCACATGATGAACTTTGAAATAATAAATAAAAGGCTGCGTGCATCACTTGCTGCGGAGACCGAGAGGCATCCCTTTTTTAAGAAAGACACCACAACTGCCATCAGAAAAAGAGGACGCTAGTGAACGGGCAGGAAAAGCAACTTTATGGCGAGCAAGAAAAAAATGACATCTCATGGACCCTCTACTCTACTCCAACAGCCATGTCGATTTTGGGCGTAAATTCCGCTCTAGTAGAGGCGCTACTCAACTCTGAATCATCATAATTTATGGATAACACTTCATATCAAGCCCATGAGTCACCATGTTTGGAGGCGATGGGGTGTTTCTTTGAAGTGCACTCCATTGACAATGACACAGACTGAGTTACGGTCGTGGCAACGGGAAGCATGTTAATTAATGGCAGTTGTTGCCTGCCCAACTACACCGCGCCCCTTCCCACCATGTTTTTCTGTTGCCTGCGCCCTTTCCCACCACGTGTTCCCATTGCCCGCCATGTTTTCGCACCGCCCACCACTATAAAAAAAGTCGTCCCTCTTCACTTCCACCATGACGTGTGAAGCTCCTCTTCCTTTCTTATTTCCTCCCACTTTTACCAAGCCACTTTCCCTTCAATCGGACTAGGTTCCACTCTTAGATAAGGAGGAGCGACTGTTCAACAAGGAGGAAGAGGAAGAGGAGTCCGCCAGCATCGTTGATTAGGAGGAGTGGGATCATTGTGATGAGAATAAGGCAACGCATGAGGATCTCACCTTCCTCATTGATTGGCCGAATTGGGGTCCCAAAATGCACACAATCCTTTTGGAACTCGGGCACGGCTGCATGCAGATCCCGTACTCCCGTATGGGCAAGAGAGGCCTCGCTCGCGCCATGTCACAAGGCCCACCCCCCATAGCCTCACTGTTGAGGAGGCACATGATGGGGGTAAGCTACCTACGCGTCAGTCGTCCTCCCCGCCGAAATTTTCAAGCAGACCGTTGTTGGGCAGACACTGGTGTGGAGAGGAACGTCATATGGCTCCATTATGAGGAGGCACAATCGGATTTTGGGCTAGAGAAGGAGCCCGTTAGGTGGAATCAATGCCAATATGGTGAAATTCGAGGAGAAAAATCACGCCATATTGGGCCTTGCCCCACTTGAGAAAATTGTCTCTAGCCTCGACGACTGCACGGGGCAGGACTGAGACGAAGACGAGGTCGTCAGACCATCAAACCACCATACCAAGAGGATGAGTGGACTCATCACATATGTATATGCCACGTGCATTCCATTCACCATCGACGAGGTGGGGAGCAGTAGATGCCCCCCATCCAGTGCTTCTTCCAAGACGTCAAAAATCATTGGTACTTAGTAAGAAAATGTCAACAATAGACTTCTTTATCCCTATGTAAGAACTTTTCAAGTGCAATGTTATATCAAATTCACATTTCAATCCCTCAAATTGATTGTCTGACTATTGAGTTGATGCAACAAAAAAACAGGAAAAAAAAGAAAAAATATGAAGGCTACCAATATGGTGACTCTAACTTTGCGCTACAGCTTGGAAGCCACCATATTATCATGGGGCATGCTCCATGCAATTTAGCGAGGTTGCCCATATGGTAACGTTGCTAGAGTTGCTCTAAGAGCATCTCTAACGGCGACCCGCAAATTTCCTCCTGCATCCGTCCACAAACAGGGGGACCAGTCCACGCACACAGATGCGGGAGGACACCGTCCAAATGTAGCACATACATTTTCATAACAACTCGAACCAACCGGATGAAGGTCGTGCAAACATAGCCAGATTTCAAATAAACATGACAGATTGCATATAAAAATGCCAGATTTTCATTTAAACATGACGGATTTTGTTACATTTACATCAACTAAGCGGTGCTAGTCCGGCTCTAGAGGTATAATTAATTCCTAATCTAAATGGCCGCTCGCGGATCGCTTTCTCTTCGTCATGTCTGGCAGCCTGATCACCGGACTTACATGAGCCCAGAGGTATATGCTTCAGCAAAGGACGGCTCGCTTCCCCACCACTCATTGGAGCGAAACCCCCAGCTGGTGCTTCAACAGGAGGGGAAGGCGGCACCTACGCTTCCATGGAGCCCATGCGAGATCAACGAAGGTCCTCGCAAGAGAAGAACCGGGAAAGACACCTGCTGTGTATGCCGATGTCGCCTCCGCGGTGGCATTCATGGGACCCAAGCGGTGGCGGACTTTCGTGTTCTACTTCTCCTCGATGATGGCGGTGGACGCGGAGGTGCTACCCACCAACTCTTCGCTCTAGCCGCACCCGGCTTCTGTCTCTGCCTGCATGGCGCGGCCATAGGCACAGGAGGCACGGTATGATGCGATGTTGTCTACGGCAGCGGCGACCCCCGTGCCGCCATGCTCCTGCCTTGCTGGCGTGGAGCAACTCGCCACTCCTCATCGAGCTGGCCTAGAGCGGCGAGTTGCTTAACAATGTGCTGGCTTGGGCAGCAACTGGCTCCGACGGGCTAGGCGAGGGAGGTGGAGCAGCAAGCTGTCACGCTCATATCCGGCGAGCCACCCAGGCGGCTCATATGCCAGAGAACTGCTCTTCGGAAGCCATCGGAAGAGTGCCGAAAATGGTGAAGGAGACGATGGGGGAGCAGTGAAGGGGTGCGATTCTTGCCCTACGTCTGTCCTCGTTTAAATAGAGGGCGGACGGGGGGAACTCGGCCGGTGTTGCGTTTAATGTCGGGCCGCTCATGAACGGACGTGTGACCAGAGGATGTATCGGCTTCCATGGGGGTTTAATGGAGGCATATGAATGTGGCGAGGAGGCATGTTCAGCCATACGTGCAACAGGTGGCGCCCTCGACTATCGTGTGGCTTCAATGGCAGAGGCAGTGAGAGGTCGCGTCTGCCCTGAGCCGCCTTCAATACGGAGCGCATCATTCTACAGCAACATGAATGCAGGGAGCTGGCACCGGGCGGGAAGCACGCGTGGGAGTGGTAGGGTTTTTTGGTGGGGTAGGGCGGTTAGAAGCATGCTTCCATGTAACTTTCATTTTTTCTCCTGTTTGCGGGAGAAAACGCATCCGAACTGTGCCGCGAACCGATATAGATCAATGTTGAGTGGATTTCATGGTCCAGATGGTTACGGAGGGTTTGAGGGTCGGAATTAGAGATGCTCTAAGACGATTACACAAATGAACCGACTAGTGAATCGTGAGGTTTCTAGATTCACCTTGCTTTGCTCTTACTCTGGACTCCGAAGATCCGACATGCGTGGAGCAGGTAACAAACCCACTCAACTGAGCACCATCAGCTATCATCCATTTTTGCGAGACAGTGCCTAGCTCTGTGTGGGTCGCATCGACGGTTCTTGTGCCCACTCAGCGCGCGTGAGGCCCGTTGGGTATGCAGAATGTGCATCTCGATCTCACATATCATCCTCGTTCATTTTTACCATTCGCGGATGTATGTATTCATCGTTCCTACACATTTTTGCGTTTTTCCCTTGTATCAAATTTTGCCGATGACATAGAAGTTACATGGAAGCATGCTGGAGCAAGAAGCGCGTAAAGCATAAACAACTACGAGAAACCAAAGGTCCTGAACATCCCAGGATTGGTTCAAATATTCAGAATGGAAAAGAACGGTGTCCCGAGTTTTGTAGCACATGATCTATGTAATCTTAGGGTGGAACTGGGAAGCGGAAATGCATGTCCACGTCACTCCCGGGTGAAGGGGAGTGATGGCTCTATTTTAGACCACATATTTAAAGCTCATATTTTCTGCATAATATCCTCATATATCATGCCCCATTGAGCCATTCATACTATTCATATGTCCATTATGCATGATTATCAGTTTGCATTCATTTTAACGAGAGCATTGCATAGTCTTTAGTTTTTGTTAGTTTTCATTACTTTTCTCCTCTTTGTTATCTTGGTGCAATAATTTTCCTCCTTATGTTTTGGAGTCTGTTGACATAAACAGTAAGGGATTTATGTGTTTGCTAGTGCACACAGAGTAACAGGTCCCTGAAGTCAAGAGGAGTTTGATTCAAATGCTGAAGATAATCCCCTACGTGGAAGTGAAGGATATCACTGAAGATTATGATAACAAGAGTGACATCTCAAAAATTGTTGATGCGAAGCAATTGGTTCGGTGCTCGTCCGAAGGAAGTGACTGCTACCGAGAAGATTGAAGACGAAGTAAAGACGTAGCATTTATTTCGTTGTTTCTCTCCTCTTTATTGAGTCATAGGACCACCATACTACTAAGAGGGGTGTAGCGTTCAAAGCTTTGATTCTCTAATGCTAAACCCAAGTCCTATGAAAGTTGTGAGAGAAATCTCTTTGTATTTCGAGCAAATACTTGCCACCAAGAGACTGTGATCTTCTTTGTTGCGAGAGATTTGTCTCTGACCGAGGAGTTAGCATTACTTGGTCCTCAAGTAATGTTACTGTTGCTCTTGAAATCCGACCATTGTGAACATGTCAGTTGGCCATTGGCTGGACCACGTGTCCAAAATGGTCATTTCCCACTAGTGAAGGTTGCGACATAAATAGCCACCACACACCAGCGTTGTCCGGTGGCTGCTCCATTTAATTGTGAGAAGATTGTTGAGCAACCCCCTCTCCTGAGTGATTTGAGTTTGAAATCTGTAACGCCCCGGATACAACTTTCCATATTCGTAACTCCAACTCTTGCCTTTTCCGGAGATGCGATATGATATTTCCTTCGTGGTTGGGTTTTTGTCTGTTGTTTTGCATTTTGTTCTTGTTATGCATCTCGTCTCATGTCATCATTCGCATTGCATCGACATCGTTTTCATAAAACTTGCATCCGCTCGTAGTTGTCGTGTCCGCCCTTTGCTTTTGTTGGCCGTTCCGAGACCAACCGGGTTTTCCATTCCCTCTTGTCAAACCAACTAACCTCTCTTGCCAGCTCGCAACCCCCCTCGTGTGCGTCCGAAACCTGCTCCGAACCCGAACCGGACTGTTGTTACCGATGGATCCGGATCATCTCGAAACGTCCCTAAAACATCTCCGTTTTTTTATTTGGACTTCCTAAGCCTATTTTTCTCGTCCATCGGATTTCGATCGGAAGATTTAAACTTCCCTCCTTTGCATATATATAGTCCACCCCTAATCTAATTTGAGACCAAACCCTAAAACCTAGGGATCTGTCCCATCCATTCCGTGTTCGCCGCCGCCACCAACTCACCATCGTCCTCGGGATCCATCCCGATTCGCCCACCTCCTCTCCCTTCAATTCCCCGTCGAGCCAACCGGCGCCCGCGGCCTTCTCGCCTTCAGCCACTCCTCACCGGCAACTAGCAGGACCGTTGCGTCCCTCTCCGCTGATTCTTCCCGTGCTTCTTCTTTCCCCTGTCTCTCGCTCACATCTCTCTCTCTCCCATGCACAGGAACGCCAGGACCGTCGCGCAGCCAACCCGAGCGCTCGATCCCGAATGGATCGAGGTGCTACCTCCAGCCCGCAGTCGCGTGGAGCTCCTCTGCGCCCGAGCTGCAACAGGCCCCAAGCGACCTCGCTCCCTTGCCGTCTCCGGCATCGCGCCCGAACCTGCCCAACCACCCGAGCCGCCTCGAGCTCCCCTCGCCTCCACCTCGTCGCTGCCTCGCTTCCCTGTCCATCTCCGGCGACTGACTGACGACCCGTTGGAGCACCACGACCGTCGCCTCTCTCTTTCCCTCCTTTTTCCCCATCTCTTCAAGCTCTCTCTTTCTCTCATCGCGGCCTCTCGGTGTTATTCTTCATAGCGCCGCCGCCATGGACCAAGACGCTGTCTGCGCCCTTCCCCACTCCAGATCCGGCTAGATCCGCCTCCTCTTCCAGCCACGGCCGCCTCGCCGGATCTCCTGCCGCGTCGCACCAAGCCCCTCGTCGCCGTCCTCTACTCGGGGACGAGCACAGCGCTCACCGCCCTCTGCTTCGTGCTGCTCCTTGGCCTGCATCGCGTAGCCTCTTCACCTTAGGCCACTTCTTCTATACCGCTCCAAGGCCCAGCCGCGCCAGATCTGCCAGCCCAAGCCAGCCTCCTCCACCAATGGGCCGAAGCCCATGGGTGAGCAGCCCCCAGCGCCTCTCTGTTTTTTTCACCGATTGGACCAGCCAGATTCGGCCCGTGACTTGTTTTTTTTCTGTGCTACGAATTTGTCTATTTTCCAGAGAATGCCGTTTTACAGAAAACCCCCTGTTCCTCATGCATATAATAACTCTTTAACAGTGCATCATATGTAAAAACTTCATATATGTAAAATGCTTAGAATTTTGTGTAGATTAATAATTTGCCACTTTCATCCATGTTAAATATGTTTAAAATGCTATTTGCATTTATTTTGCTAAATGCCATGTTGAAATGTTTTATTTCATAACTAAATAACCGTAGCTCCATTTTAAATAAACTTTATATGTAAATGGGGTAGAAAAATGCCTAGTTTAACATGGTGCACCTTATTTTCCTGTTTAACAACTCTAAAATTATGTAATAGGTAGAACAGTACCAAATTTGAAATATGGTCATGAGGATTTTCCGGGATTGTTGTTTGTTGTTCCGGCCTCATTTAAACTTGCCTAGATAGGTAGTTTTCATATACTTCACCCCTTTCCATGTTTAAAAATATTTAACATTATTGTGTTCCTAAACAAGAGCGAACTAAATAACTCAGATGTGGTGTTTCATCAATAAGCAACTCGTTGCATATTGAGCTCCACTTAACTTGTAGTGTTGTTTGTGCATATTACCATGCCATGCCTCATTAAACCGACATGCATCATACTTGTTTGTGCATCATGCCATGTTTATTGTTGTGCATTTACCATGTTGTTTGTTTCTTTCCAGTATTGCTTCTTAGTTCCGGTAATGTTGCGATTGTGAGGATTCGTTCGTCTACGCTTGGTTTGTCTTCGTGGCTTCATCTTCTTCATGGACTCGTTCTTCTTCCTAGCGGGATTTCAGGCAAGATGACCGCTACCCTGGATCTCACTACTATCATTGCTATGCTAGTTGCTTCGTTCTATCGCTTTGTTGTGCTACCTATCACTTGCTCTTCGAGCCTCCCTAACTGCCATGAACCTCTAACCTTTGACACCCTTCCTAGCAAACCATTGCTTGGCTATGTTACCACTTTTGCTCAGCCCCTCTTATAGCGTTGTTAGTTGCAGGTGAAGTTGAAGATTGCTCCATGGTGGACAAGATTTTGTTGGGATATCACAATATCTCTTATTTTAATTAATGCATCTATATACTTGGTAAAGGGTGGAAGGCACGGCCTTATGCCTGGTGTTTTGTTCCACTCTTGCCGCCCTAGTTTCCGTCATACCAGTGTTATGTTCCCGGATTTTGCGTTCCTTACGCAGTTGGGTGATTTATGGGACCCCCTTGATAGTTCGCTTTGAATAAAACTCCTCCAGCAAGGCCCAACCTTGGTTTTACCATTTGCCTCACCACCACCTATACCCTTCCCTTGGGTCGGCCAACCCGAGGGTCATCTTTATGTTAGCCCCCTCGGGGCCAATGCTTCTCTAAGTGTTGGTCCGAACCAGAGCCCTTTGCAGCGCCCCCTCGGGGAAACTTGAGGTCTGGTTTTAGTTATACGGATTGCTCATTTGGTGTTGCCCTGAGAACGAGATATGTGCAGCTCCTATCGGGATTGTCGGCGCATCGGGCGGTCTTGCTGGTCTTGTTTTACCATCGTCGAAATGTCTTGTAAACCGCGAGAGCTTATCATGGGCTAAGTTGGGACACCCCTGCAGGGTATAATCTTCCGAAAGTCGTGCCCGTGGTTATGCGGCAGATGAGAATTTGTTAATGTCTGGTTGTAGATAACTTGACACCAGATCCGAATTAAAACGCATCAACCGTGTGTGTAGCCGTGATGGTCTCTTTTCAGCGGAGTCCGGGAAGTGAACACGGTTCTTGGGTTATGTTTGACGTAAGTAGGAGTTCAGGATCACTTCTTGATCATTGCTAGCTTCACGACCGTTCCGCTTGCTCTCTTCTCGCTCTTACTTGCATATGTTAGCCACCATATATGCTTAGTCGCTGCTGCAGCCTCACCACTTTACCCCTTCCTTTCCCTTTAAGCTTTGCTAGTCTTGATACCCATGGTAATGGGATTGCTGAGTCCTCGTGGCTCACAGATTACTACAACAACAGTTGCAGGTACAGGTTATGCGATGATCATGACGCGAGAGCGATCTTACTTGTTTTGGAGTTCTTCTTCTGCTTCTTCTTTGATCAGGGGATAGGTTCCAGGTCTGCAGCCTGGGCTAGCAGGGTGGATGTCATTTGAGTTTCTGTTTGTGTTTCATCCGTAGCCGGATGGTGATCTTATGTAAGTTGATGTTTTATTCGTGTGGCATTGTATGCCTTTTGTATGTATCACCATGTATTATGTAATGTTGATGTAATGATATCCACCTTATAAAAGTGTTTCAATATGCGGTTCTATCCTTGGTGGGACCTTCGAGTCTCTTTAGGATAGTATCGCATATTGGGCGTGACAAGTTGGTAATCAGAGCCTCGACCGACCATAGGAGCCCCCTTGATTGTTGGTCGGTGTTGAGTCTAGAAGAAAACTATTTTGAGTCTTAGGATTATATATATCGGAGAGTAGGATTCTTTTTACTCCTCAGCCCCTTTGTCGCTCTGGTGAGGTCTCTTGACGTAGATGTTTTGACTTTCCTCTCCTCAAATTTCACTAAAAAAATTTAGGATCACGCGGGTATCTTGGAATCATTCTGATGGTTTTGTGACGAGAACATTGTTCTTGGTGCCTCCTGTCTTTTATGTGGCAGTGACCCGGGGAGTTGAGCTCTGAGGTGTTGTCATCACAATTTTATCGTTGCAGTTCTAGAATACTGAGTTTTGCCGACATCGAAAATCCCTTTTATGCAGTTGTTGGTGAGATAACCTCGACGCCACCCAGTACTGGGGAGTTTGGTAGTATTGCCATAACTCGTATAACGGATGCTTTTCGAAGGTTGAGGTACACGATTTCCGGAGTTTTCTTGGTTATGTGTTGACGGATGGGTACAGCTGGATGTAGGTATTGTTAGTTTGGGTGAGATATATATTGCTTCCCCTGTATCCCCAACACCAGATTGCATAACCAGAAAGTTTCGGGAGTTTTATAGGTGGGAATTCAAGTAGCTCTAGTTTTATCTTTCCAACAGACACATGATACGATATGGGATCTATCATATGTTTGTTTCCGGCTTATTCTGCAAGCCAAATCCTTTGTTTTGTTTTATTTGTGGTATTCGAGTTGCTTCGAAGTCAAGTGTTGATTCCATAC
This sequence comes from Triticum aestivum, assembly GCF_018294505.1. Lineage (NCBI taxonomy): Eukaryota > Viridiplantae > Streptophyta > Magnoliopsida > Poales > Poaceae > Triticum > Triticum aestivum. The sequence continues at coordinate 417,401,939 of NC_057804.1, forward strand.
CTTTCAAGCGGTGTTCTCATATTTCTATGGGAGTACTAATCTTTTTATTCATCGAGATTGTCATGTCAATTCTTTCCAACCGGTGTGCTTCTCTTCAAGTGGATCCGATCATTTTCAACATCCGCAAGATCAACTCTAAGTTTTCTCACCGTTGTTTGTTTCATCCATCCCAAGTTGCCTTTGTTTTCCCGCCCTCCCACCCTTTTTCTTCAAGGACTCGGATTTCTTAATCATGTATCCTTTTATTTGTGGGAAGTCTCTTCATTCTTTTCTTTCAATGTTCTTATCCGGTGATTTCCCATGAAGATGCTCAACAGTTTCAAGTTCATCATCCTTCATTGTTGTTTCTTCTCCGGTGGATCCAATTCAAGCTTTAGATATTCATCATATTCATTTCCTCGTTTCTAATGATTTCTCATGCCGATGCACCTCTTAATCATTCACTTCTTCCTATTCATTTGTCCTGGAGTGCTGAAGATATTTCACAAGACTTGTGTTTCCATTCTCAATCCGTTCAAGATAATTCGAGGTTGTTATCTCATTCAAGTCATCTAATTCAACCGGTGTTTTTCTTTTAGTGGGCCCTAACCCACAGGTCTTTTCCCAGGATCTTACCTAACTCTTCTAATTCCCCTGGAGTTGTTCTCAATTCTTTTCAAGTGTGACGTAAAAATGAATTCCATCAGTCACATGCCTTTTTCCAAGATCAATTTCAAATCATTTTCATTGTTGGCTCAAACCCCTTCGCTTTTCATTCTCCCGGAGTATCTCAACAATTCATGGTGGTGTTTCTCGCCGTCATTCTTGGATTTTGAAGACTGAAGAAGAGTTCCTCTTAAACGCGTACCCGTTCTTCCAAATATGTATAGTTCAAGCTTGATGCCATCCTCCCATAGTTGTTTTCGATTGTGAGAATTTTTTTCATCCATCCGGAGCAATTCAGGAGTCTTTTCAGTTTGATTCTCTGGAGCCCATCACCTCATAATTATTCATTCCAGTTTTAAGCCCTCTTCTCCAAATCTTACGGTGAATCATTCTAATATCCTTTAATAAGTTCGGGATCTCTTCGTTCTCATGTATCTAAATCCCCTCAAGTGTCTTCATTCATTTTCCAATTCTTCCCGGTGAATTGTGCCTTTGCTAATCTCATTCTCAATTCTTACAGTGGTTCATTCAAGATTTCTCTTCCTTCATTATCGTATCAATTCACTCGTTCTTTCGTTGTTTCCAAATCCCACCGGTGGTTCCATCAATACCTTCTCAAGCTTGCGCTATATCTCTTTTAATCCTTTCAACGGGAATAAGTAGTATGCCAAATATGTTGCTTGTCATCAATTTAAATTGGTGAAGGATACGCATAACATAATTCTTATTCTTGTTTCATCCAAGTGATTAATTCCTTCTTCTGGAGTTTTTTCATGAGGAATAAATTCTCAATTCTAAGATGTTCATCTTTTCCTTCTGGAGTTCCAAGTTCTCTCGGTTATATCATCGCGAAGCTCCTTCTAAATCATCGCAAGGCTTCACCTTGTGTTTTCAACTTCCCTTTCTTTCTATCATCCTTTTATTACTAGAGTTCTTCATGGAGGCTCTACATGGTGGTTCGTGAAGGATTCCTTTCATTCTTCATTTGTTCTTCAAGATTTCTCTTGAAGTTATGACCCGCCAAGCTACACTCAAAATTAAATATGGTGCTCAACACATGTTTTGTTTTGAGGCATTCAAGTATTCTTCATCTTGCATTCCAAAGTGCAATTCTTTCTACCTTATCTTTTGAGGTGGTGTTATATCATTCTTGACAATTTCCATTCATGCTTCGTGATTCACATGTTGTTAAGAATGAGGTATTTTAAATCCATCAATCTCTTCTTTGGAGTTATCTTGGTATAGATTTCACCTAAAGCCTTCCCTAAGGAATGTTGCTATTTGTGGTGCTTATCAATGATCCGAGTTTTCTCCTATCCACTCGGTGAAAGAAGTTTTCATCTCTTCTTTGATCTTAAACAAGCAATTGTTTTTCGTTAGTGGCAGAATTTCACCTCAAGTGTTGAGATGTTTCCATAAGCCCACTACAAGCTTATTATTTTCGTTGTTGGTTGTCACATCCCTAGCTTCTGGTTTGCTCTGAGCCAGCTAGTCATGTGTTGCATCATGTTTAAATTTTGCCTAAAATTGAAATGGGGATGTTCAAACCCTAGCATAAAATCAACTCAACTAGGGTGAATTAAAATCTTTTCAATAAACCCAAAAGGTTCCTAAGAGAAGTTCATGATTTCTGGTTAAGGTGGAAACCTCTGCCAAAAATGATGAATATATCCTTAGGTCATTTTTGGATTTTTGAATTAAATCATATAGTATTTGACTTTGGGCATTTAAATACTATAAATAATTTAAATGTTCAAATAAATGTTGGAAATTGTTAAGGGTCACTGAAATAATTCAGAAAGCACCCATAATTGTTTCCAGGATTTTATTAAATGATTTGGTATTTTAAATCAAATCAAAAACAAAATAACAGAAATAGAAAAGAAATAAAAGAGAGAGAGAGAGAAGGAAGTTACCTGGCGCCCACTTACCTGGCCCAGCACGGCCCAGCCCATCTCCACTCCCCCCCCCCTGTCGTCTTCCTCTGCCAGTAGGCAGAGGCGAGGCGTGGCGCGCGCCCGAGAGGCCTCGGCCACCTCCTGCTTCCCCCTGGCCACCTCCTGCTTCCTCCTCGACGCCCCGGAGACGCCACGCATCTCCCTGCCTCTCTCCCTCACTCTCCTGCGCCCTCTCTCCCTCCCCTGACTCTCTTCCCCGAGCTCACCCGAGAGTCGCCATCGCCGCCGCTCGCCATAGCCACGGCCACCGACCACCACTCGCCTCGCCGACCAATCCAGAAGGACCGCAGCGTCGTCCTCATCACCTACGCAGAGCCAAGCTACGCCGGACGCACTGCATCACCGCCTTCTTCATCGTCTTCAAGCTCCGGCCCCGAGATCGCCGGCGACCCCGCGCTCGCCTCGCGGCCTCCCCGAGCCCACTGACCACCCTTGCAGACTCGACATGAGCTCCTCTTCATTTCCCCTCCGTCTTTTCGCTCGATTTCGTGCCGTATCCATCATCTCCGCCGAGCCCGAGAGCCCATTGCCGCCGGCCACGAGGTCGCCGTGGCTAGAGCTCATGCGCGTCACGTCCAAGCACACCACCGTGCTCAGCACCACGCCAGGATCCCAAAACCCTAGTCTATTGCTCCTGTGGTGCACCGTAGCCACCGCTCGCGCCTCACCCGAACTCCGGCCGCCGCCGTCGTCATGATTGCCGTCGCCTCCGGCCACCCTAGCTTCTCCCGTTTGCCCTGTTAGATGCGCGCGAGCCTGGGCATCCCGTAGAGCCCGTCCGCCGCTCTTTTGGTCATCGGAGGGCGAATCCCGACGCTCTCTGCCGTCCCTGGCCTCGCCGGCGATGAGCCTCGGGTCAACTCCGGCGAGTTTGACCTGGGTGTGACCCCACTGCCCGGTTTGACTCTTCCCTCTCTCCCACTGACATGCGGGCCCCGCCCGGCTAACCAAGTTAGTTAGGGTTAATTTAATTAGGTTAGTTAGTCCAGACACTGACACGCAGGGCCCACAGGTCAGTTTGACCTGGACCAGCCCGTTGACCTGCTGACGTCACCATGAGGTCATGCTGACGCAATAATTCCTTTCTGGAATTTAAATAAATCCTAAATGATTTATTATTTCAGAAAATGCCCTAAACTTCAATAAATCATAGAAATTCAACCGTAACTCCAAATTAAATAATTTATATATGAAAAATTATCAGAAAAATTCAAGGAATCCATCTGTACCACTTTCATGCATGTTAGAACAACTTATAGCTGCTGTTTAGCACAAATCAATTAAATGGCATTTGAATAATCACATATGGAGTTTGAATTTGAATCTTGTATTCAAACCAACTTCATTTAATCTGTTGCTAGTTGCATTAGCCCAAAACACATTCATTTTGCCATGTCATGATCATGCATCATATTGTGCATTGCATTGATTGTGTTCCCTTCTGTGTTGCCGGTTTTTGTCCCCTCTCGATAGACGTGATACCGATGATGTGATCGTTGACACTGATGAAGACTCAATATTATCTTCAGAAGTGCCAGGCAAGCAAAACCCCTTTGTTCATTCCGATACAATCCTACTCTCTCGCTCATGCTCTCTTTTAATGCATTAGGACAACAACGATTCAACTGTTACTTGCTGCGGTAGCTGAACCCCTTTATCCTTTGCATGACCTGTCATTGCCACAGTAAATAGATGAAACCCACTAGCATGAGTAGGAGTTGTTTGAGCCCTGTTGTGCCTACTCATTCATGTTTGTTTGTCATGCCTGCTACTGCTTAGAGTTGAGTCAGGTCTGATTCATCGGGGATGAATCAGAGGTGTGTGAACATGTCCTACTGTGTGTGAGCTAAGTGTGTGAACACGATTTGGTAAAGGTAGCGGTGAGAGGCCATGTAGGAGTACATGGTGGGTTGTCTCATTGCAGCCGTCCTCAGGAACTGAGTTCTGTGTTTGTGATCCATGATTCAGCTACTACCATACATTGGGCCCTGAAATATGACCCCGCTCGACTTCTTATTCACCCTAGTCCTCTGTCCAGGAGTTGCAAGTAGTTTCTGGTGTTTGTAGTATGCTGGAGGCCGTGGACAGCGCTGACCGTAGGGGTGGGCTGTGATGCGGTAGGCACGTGGCCGGGTATACCGGGCGCCCGTTTGGTGTCACGGAATCCTGTTCACATTGTTTGGGGCTGTGAGCGAAACTCCGGCCGGATCTCCTCATGGATGGAACCCGAATAGGCGATAAACCTGGACTAGAGACTTGAGTGTTTAGGTAGGTCGTGGTCTACACCCACGTCGGCTTTCGCTTGAAGTCTGCCGAGCACATGTCGTGTGCAGACGCTAAGTGGTGGAAACATGTATGAAGAAGTACACCCCTGCAGGGTTAACATCATCTATTCGAATAGCCGTGTCTGCGGTAAAGGACTTCTGGGTTGCTTATATCAGTTCATAGACAAGTGAAAGTGGATACTCTAAAATACGCAAGATAAGCATGAGTGCTATGGATGGCGTTCTCGTAGGGAGACGGGAGTGGATCCATAGTGGTGTATTGATATGGTGAATATGTGGACTCGCGTGTGCCACCTCAAAAAGAGTTACTTGCAGTCGTAGTTTAGGATAGCCACCGAGTCAAAGTTGGCTTGCTGCAGTTAAACCCCACCATCCCCTTTGTTGATAATGATGCATATGTAGTTAGTTCTGATGTAAGTCTTGCTGGGTACATTTGTACTCACGTTTGCTTAATTTATGTTTTGCAGAGAGACCTCTGTCTCGCTAGTTGTTCCACGCGGACTTCGACGTTTAGCTTGTTGCCTCAGCTACGATCTTGTGCCCTCGGCAGGATCTGATAGATAGTCAGGCTTCTCAGCCTTTTCCATTTATAGATGTCTGTACTCAGACATGATAGCTTCCACTTGTGCTTTGACTTGTATGCTCTGATTTTTGGGTCATGAGACCCATGTTTGTAATATCTCGCTCCTCGGAGCCTACTGAATAAATTACTTGAGTCGTAGAGTCATGTTGTGATGCCATGTTGTATTTGCACATATCGAGCATATTGTGTGTATGTTATTGAAATGCTTGGTATGTGTGGGATCTGACCATCTAGTTGTTTACCTTTAGTAGCCTCTCTTACGGGGAAATGTCTCCTAGTGTTCCACCGAGCCATGGTAGCTTGCTACTGCTTCGGAACACTTAGGCTGGCCGGCATGTGTCCTTCTTCGTTCCTGTGTCTGTCCCTTTGGGGAAATGTCACGCATTGAGTACCGGAGCCCTGTTAGTCCGCTACAGCCCGGTTTACTGGAGTCCTGCTAGCCCAGTGCTACAGCCCGGACCCACTTGCTGATGACCGACACGTTCGATGCTGGGTCATGGATGCATGTCCCTGTAAGTCTGTGCCACTTTGGGTTTACGACTAGTCATGTCAGCCCGGGCTCTTTATCATATGGATGCTAGCGACATCATCATATATGTGAGCCAAAAGGCGCAAACGGTCCCGGGGAAAGGTAAGGCGACACCCGTGGAATACCGTGCGTGAGGCCGCAAAGTGATATGAGGTGTTACATGCTAGATCGATGTGGCATTGAGTCGGGGTCCTGACAGCGTTGGTATCAGAGCTTGACTGCCTGTAGGATTACCAAGCCAAACTGGTCGAAGTTGAGTCTAGAAATTCTTTAGTTATATAAGGGAATTGATTGTGGGATGGAACGTAAGGCTCTTTTTACTCCTTACACCTTATGCCTTCTGATCTGAGTCATCATCTTTTCTTCTACGGGGATTAAGAACTAGGCTATCTCTTCTTTCTATCAGGATCACGCGTTACTAATCCGTAGACTTATAAGATTGTTGGATTTAAGCTTGAGTTCAGTTTCTACTACTTCCGTATGTTAATTGTTGATCTCGAAACCTTGATATTGTGCTTCTGAGTGGTTATGCCACCATTTTTGTGAATGTCTCAAATCTCTTCTGAGCATTTACAGCCGTTATGATGTCCGAGTCATTCCAGGTTTCTAAATAGTCTGATGCATTTGCAAAATCCTTTCCCTCTGGTTTCGATGTTCCTTTATGCCAGCTCAATCATACTAATTGTTGAGTTGAGGTATTCTATTGCCTTGACATTATGTTGGAGTTACTATTATGACCCTAGGTGTCTTAGGGGATCATCTAGTAATTTAGCCATGATTTGTGTTCCCAGTGTGATGCTTCTGGCCTTTATTCTCGAAAGCATCCCGTGATGCTACTTAGTAGTAGGTATTCTACTCCTGGGTTTTGAGCCCGAGACTCACCCTACCTACCTCATGTTGATAGTGTTTGCTAGTTCCTTTAGGATATTAGTAACCTTTGCGATAGTTCTCGAGGTTCGTGGTACATCCTTCTTCCAATTACCATGAACCATTCTTGGCAGAAGTTCTTCTGAACCAAAAGATGACAACAAGAGTGCTCTCGATGAGTTCTCCATTATATATTGTGACCCTGCCAGTTCTTTTTTTCTGCATGGGTTATTCGGAAGAAACTTGTTGAACTTGGTTCGACATACTAATCTATGCCTCCACAACTCAGAAAGTTATATGTTCCTTTGAGTTGTCCCTCTTTAGCTGTCTACTGACCTTCGTCTATCAATTGATAGTCAAGAGTATGCGTGCAATCGTTCATCGATACCTATTACTCTTGTGGTCCATCAAGCCATTCTATCCCGGAATGACTAGGAGAAATGAACTCCAGTACCTCATCCATATCTAGGATTGGGTCAACGTAGTCATGCTCCGCAGATCAAAATGCCAGCCCAACTTTTGATTCTGTTCTACCCTGAAGTATTACCATCTTTATATCGGGATTGTTATAGGAATTGCACACCATCCTATGAACTCTTGGTACAGTGATACTTCTTGCCATCATTGTTCATTCCTCGGTTCCTGTGTTATTGTAACCGGAATGTCGACAAGTGAATCGTGATGTGTGAAATCAATACTCCTAGCAACCTCGTTGCTTGGTAGCTAAAGGACAATAATTTCATTCTTAGCGTGTTGGTTCTTGAATCATCATTCTAAGATTGATCGTGCTACCTTGTCCATCTTCCTGGTGCACCTTTCGATTGATGAGTTAGGATTTTGTCAAGTCCTCGCTCATTTGATCATATCGTCTTGCCCTGAAAAGCGAGATTGATCTCGAGCTCAGTAACATACCGGTGGTTCGTGATTTTCTGAATGTCTTCTCAGAAGTATCACCAGGTCATCACCTGACCGCTGTGTTGGGCTCGTGATCAAGTTGGTTTCTTGTGAACCACCCTTCTCCAAGAATCTGTGTTGGATATCCTTGAGCTAGTTGGTTAAGCTAGACAACAACTTGGAGAATTGGAAGATAAAAGCTTGCCTAACTTAGTTCGTTCCAAAGGGATATTATTATGTAGAGTGTGTTGAAGAAAGATGATATCTTCATCGATTGGTCCCTGTGATCAGTTGCTGGACCTATTGTCTTATCAATCCCTTGATTTGAGTGTGGGCTATCGTCAAATCAAATCAGTACCAACGATGCTCGTAATGTTGTCTTACTCGTGGTTGATCCCTCGAGCATACACCATTACATCTTTGGTCTGACCAATGCTATCACCATGTTCACTTGATGGTGGAAGTCCAGTGATATGGAAATTCCGATGAGTTGCTGTTGAGCCCATCAGTAGCATTTTGTCTCCCCCCATGAATCATGTTGAACATCAACCTAGTGTTGAAAACTTGTGTAAGCATTTCTTCGTGTTTCGTTCATGAAGCATATGTTTGGATGAAAGTAGAGACTTCCCCTAATTCATGTGCATCTGATGCAAGTTGCCGCCATGAATTCGAGGAAGATTGTTTTGTTTCCTTGGAATCATCCCAAATCAGTCATGCACACGTGCGAAGTATTCTGTGGTCTGGAGACTTGCAACCTTCATTCCATATGTGTCCCGAGCACACCAAGCCACTAATTGATTTGTTCAAGGAGAAGAAGTTCCTTCATAAGAGCTAATCATATGACTTATGCAAGGACTTCGTTAACCACGGTGATGGTTCCCAACCAGAACTCGGTAGTGTTTTATTGTAAGACTACCACGTGGTCATGCTTGTCTGGGACAACGTGTTCACCTGTTTGTAGCAGAACCAGCTCATGTTTTGGAGCTTACTATCGTAGTTCATTCCCCGAGAATCTCGCAACGTCATCTCGTCGATTCGTGTTGCAAACTTCCGTTTTTCTTCCTAGACTCGATGAGTCTGGAATATCCTGACACCAACCAGATCTGAATCTCAGGCAGATATAATGGTTGGAATATTTCCCAAGAATTATAATATTGGTCGCGCGATAACCGATAAAGTGGATGTCGTGGCCAACACACCCAGCCGGAAGACCTGTTATTATAATATCTTGATTGATGAAGTTGGCCACCCCCCCCCCCATAGGGATTTCGTAGGATTTACTCCCTAGTTGCCCCTATGGATTTCTGAGATCCCGAACTCCGACCTTTTTACTTGATGTTCTAGATATCAAACCATATCTATGAATGGGTTACACTAGCACATCAAGGAGAACATTAGAAGCGGAGTGCTAAATGTCTCTCGGTCGATCATCCAGATTTTATTTCCTTGGCCCCGCCAAGGGTGAAATCTGAGAAGGTGTTATCTTCCTTTGCATCTGCATCCTCCATCACCATTCATCATGGTAGTAAGTTGTGTTACCGGACCCTTGAGATGGATGTTGGTAAAACCTTGATGATTATGGAATTGCTCAAGTTCTTGAGAGCACGCGCAAGTGCTAGGTTTGATCATCGGCATTAACTGTATAGCGCTCTCAGTTTCCTCGGTTATGCTATAACCATTCCAATAGTGGGATAACTCTCTATTGTTGAGCCTCTCCCCAGTTACTAGAATCATTCCCATCATTTTCATTTTGTTCCCAGTTTGCACCGCCAATGTGCCATTCTACCATGGGTCTCTTCCATTTCCGGTGATAAGCAAATTCATCCATTACGTTGTCTTCAACAAGGTAATCCACATCATCCAAGTCCGAGTATGCCATTCTACTGACCCCCTCCAAACGATCGCTTGAGAATTGCCTTAGGCTGGTATAAAGGTTTTCAATGATCTATGAATCAAAGGTAATTCTTTTTGCCACTTAAGGGGATATTTCTACAAGTCACCTTCCCTAAGGTGCCTCGTTGTGGTTTCATGGCAACTCAACTCCTCGCTACGTTGACAACCGTTCACCACCTCTTAGGTGTGGAATTGTGGTCTACCTAGTGAACCTTTGTCATCTGCTTCACTCCAATTCCTATGGATGTGTACTTCGTCTCTCAGCTCGAGAGATGTTGTTATGTCTCATTCCGTGGGTTAATCCTGAGTTGTTCGACCTTCGAGAGGAACAATTCTTTTAGGGTCTTTCCTTTCCTCTCGTTGTCATGATAGTTGGAGTTCTCAAGGCAAGACTTCAAGACAATGATGGTGAATGAATCAACGTTCAATTGAAGTGCACCCTGGATCGTGAAGATTATACTAGTCTGTGTTACCCCTTCACCTTACCCTACGCTTGAATCTCGAGACGAGATTCTTGTTTAGTGGGGGTGAGTTGTCACATCCCTAGCTTCTGGTTTGCTCTGAGCCAGCTAGTCATGTGTTGCATCATGTTTAAATTTTGCCTAAAATTGAAATGGGGATGTTCAAACCCTAGCATAAAATCAACTCAACTAGGGTGAATTAAAATCTTTTCAATAAACCCAAAAGGTTCCTAAGAGAAGTTCATGATTTCTGGTTAAGGTGGAAACCTCTGCCAAAAATGATGAATATATCCTTAGGTCATTTTTGGATTTTTGAATTAAATCATATTGTATTTGACTTTGGGCATTTAAATACTATAAATAATTTAAATGTTCAAATAAATGTTGGAAATTGTTAAGGGTCACTGAAATAATTCAGAAAGCACCCATAATTGTTTCCAGGATTTTATTAAATGATTTGGTATTTTAAATCAAATCAAAAACAAAATAACAGAAATAGAAAAGAAATAAAAGAGAGAGAGAGAAGGAAGTTACCTGGCGCCCACTTACCTGGCCCAGCACGGCCCAGCCCATCTCCACTCCCCCCCCCTGTCGTCTTCCTCTGCCAGTAGGTAGAGGCGAGGCGTGGCGCGCGCCCGAGAGGCCTCGGCCACCTCCTGCTTCCCCCTGGCCACCTCCTGCTTCCTCCTCGACGCCCCGGAGACGCCACGCATCTCCCTGCCTCTCTCCCTCACTCTCCTGTGCCCTCTCTCCCTCCCCTGACTCTCTTCCCCGAGCTCACCCGAGAGTCGCCGTCGCCGCCGCTCGCCATAGCCACGGCCACCGACCACCACTCGCCTCGCCGACCAATCCAGAAGGACCGCAGCGTCGTCCTCATCACCTACGCAGAGCCAAGCTACGCCGGACGCACTGCATCACCGCCTTCTTCATCGTCTTCAAGCTCCGGCCCCGAGATCGCCGGTGACCCCGCGCTCGCCTCGCAGCCTCCCCGAGCCCACTGACCACCCCTGCAGACTCGACGTGAGCTCCTCTTCGTTTCCCCTCCGTCTTTTCGCTCGATTTCGTGCCGTATCCATCGTCTCCGCCGAGCCCGAGAGCCCATTGCCGCCGGCCACAAGGTCGCCGTGGCTAGAGCTCACGCGCGTCACGTCCAAGCACACCATCGTGCTCAGCACCACGCCAGGATCCCAAAACCCTAGTCTATTGCTCCTGTGGTGCACCGTAGCCACCGCTCGCGCCTCACCCGAACTCCGGCCGCCGCCGTCGTCATGATTGCCTCGCCTCCAGCCACCCTAGCTTCTCCCGTTTGCCCTGTTAGATGCGCGCGAGCCTGGGCATCCCGTAGAGCCCGTCCGCCGCTCTTTTGGTCATCGGAGGGCGAATCCCGATGCTCTCTGCCGTCCCTGGCCTCGCCGGCGACGAGCCTCGGGTCAACTCCGGCGAGTTTGACCCGGGTGTGACCCCACTGCCCGGTTTGACTCTCCCCTCTCTCCCACTGACATGCGGGCCCCGCCCGGCTAACCAAGTTAGTTAGGGTTAATTTAATTAGGTTAGTTAGTCCAGACACTGACACGCAGGGCCCACAGGTCAGTTTGACCTGGACCAGCCCGTTGACCTGCTGACGTCACCATGAGGTCATGCTGACGCAATAATTCCTTTCTGGAATTTAAATAAATCCTAAATGATTTATTATTTCAGAAAATGCCCTAAACTTCAATAAATCATAGAAATTCAACCGTAACTCCAAATTAAATAATTTATATATGAAAAATTATCAGAAAAATTCAAGGAATCCATCTGTACCACTTTCATGCATGTTAGAACAACTTATAGCTGCTGTTTAGCACAAATCAATTAAATGGCATTTGAATAATCACATATGGAGTTTGAATTTGAATCTTGTATTCAAACCAACTTCATTTAATCTGTTGCTAGTTGCATTAGCCCAAAACACATTCATTTTGCCATGTCATGATCATGCATCATATTGTGCATTGCATTGATTGTGTTCCCTTCTGTGATGCCGGTTTTTGTCCCCTCTCGATAGACGTGATACCGATGATGTGATCGTTGACACTGATGAAGACTCAATATTATCTTCAGAAGTGCCAGGCAAGCAAAACCCCTTTGTTCATTCCGATACAATCCTACTCTCTCGCTCCTGCTCTCTTTTAATGCATTAGGACAACAACGATTCAACTGTTACTTGCTGCGGTAGCTGAACCCCTTTATCCTTTGCATGACCTGTCATTGCCACAGTAAATAGATGAAACCCACTAGCATGAGTAGGAGTTGTTTGAGCCCTGTTGTGCCTACTCATTCATGTTTGTTTGTCATGCCTGCTACTGCTTAGAGTTGAGTCAGGTCTGATTCATCGGGGATGAATCAGAGGTGTGTGAACATGTCCTACTGTGTGTGAGCTAAGTGTGTGAACACGATTTGGTAAAGGTAGCGGTGAGAGGCCATGTAGTTTAGGATAGCCACCGAGTCAAAGTTGGCTTGCTGCAGTTAAACCCCACCATCCCCTTTGTTGATAATGATGCATATGTAGTTAGTTCTGATGTAAGTCTTGCTGGGTACATTTGTACTCACGTTTGCTTAATTTATGTTTTGCAGAGAGACCTCTGTCTCGCTAGTTGTTCCACGCGGACTTCGACGTTTAGCTTGTTACCTCAGCTACGATCTTGTGCCCTCGGCAGGATCTGATAGATAGTCAGGCTTCTTAGCCTTTTCCATTTATAGATGTCTGTACTCAGACATGATAGCTTCCGCTTGTGCTTTGACTTGTATGCTCTGATTTTTGGGTCATGAGACCCATGTTTGTAATATCTCGCTCCTCGGAGCCTACTGAATAAATTACTTGAGTCGTAGAGTCATGTTGTGATGCCATGTTGTATTTGCACATATCGAGCATATTGTGTGTATGTTATTGAAATGCTTGGTATGTGTGGGATCTGACCATCTAGTTGTTTACCTTTAGTAGCCTCTCTTACGGGGAAATGTCTCCTAGTGTTCCACCGAGCCATGGTAGCTTGCTACTGCTTCGGAACACTTAGGCTGGCCGGCATGTGTCCTTCTTCGTTCCTGTGTCTGTCCCTTTGGGGAAATGTCACGCATTGAGTACCGGAGCCCTGTTAGTCCGCTACAGCCCGGTTTACCGGAGTCCTGCTAGCCGAGTGCTACAGCCCAGACCCACTTGCTGATGACCGACACGTTCGATGCTGGGTCATGGATGCCTGTCCCTGTAAGTCTGTGCCAATTTGGGTTTACGACTAGTCATGTCAGCCCGGGCTCTTTACCATATGGATGCTAGCGACATCATCATATACGTGAGCCAAAAGGCGCAAACGGTCCCGGGGAAAGGTAAGGCGACACCCGTGGAATACCGTGCGTGAGGCCGCAAAGTGATATGAGGTGTTACATGCTAGATCGATGTGGCATTGAGTCGGGGTCCTGACATTGGTTTTCCAACAACTCCGTTATAACCTTCTCGGAAGGGTGCTTTCCAAGCTCATTTGTGGCAGAAGTTGCCATTTTCTTCTCCATTCTTTTATTTCAATGATCTATCTTCTATTCTTTCTTCCGGAGGCATGGTGATGTTGCTCTCTTCACTCAACATCTCGAATTGTGAGGACCGTGTTCTTTTCATGCTTATCCTTTTAACCGGAGTGATGTGTCATCTCTTCAAGTTCTTTTCACCTTATCAAGTTTTCCTTCTTCTTTCAGTCGGAGTGTTGCCCAAATTATATCAATCTTATTCCTTCTCTATCTAGTTTTAACTGGAGTGGTTTCAATATCTATCTTATTACTAAACCTCTTGGTTCTTGTCGTATCCCTTGTTCCTCTTTTCTAACGGAGTGTTTTCAACTTTGCTCATCTTCGTTGTTTTCTTTCTTTCATTTTGCTCAACATCTCAAGGTTCATGGTTTCACTCGTTTGTCAAAGAAGCAACTTAGTTTACCTCTTATCTTCCTCTTCCTTTTCCCTCCGGTGCCATCCTAGATCTCGGGACGAGATCCTCTTGTAGTGGTGGAGTGTTGTAACGCCCCGGATACAACTTTCCATATTCGTAACTCCAACTCTTGCCTTTTCCGGAGATGCGATATGATATTTCCTTCGTGGTTGGGTTTTTGTCTGTTGTTTTGCATTTTGTTCTTGTTATGCATCTCGTCTCATGTCATCATTCGCATTGCATCGGCATCGTTTTCATAAAACTTGCATCCGCTCGTAGTTGCCGTGTCCCCCCTTTGCTTTTGTTGGCTGTTCCAAGACCAACCCGGTTTTCCATTCCCTCTTGTCAAACCAACTAACCTCTCTTGCCAGCTCGCAGCCCCCCTCGCGTGCGTCCGAAACCTGCTCCGAACCCGAATCGGACTGTCGTTACCGATGGATCCGGATCATCTAGAAACGTCCCTAAAACATCTCCGTTTTTTTATTTGGACTTCCTAAGCCTATTTTTCTTGTCCATCGGATTTCGATAGGAAGATCTAAACTTCCCTCCTTTTCATATATATAGTCCACCCCTAATCTAATTTGAGACCAAACCCTAAAACCTAGGGATCTGTCCCATCCATTCCGTGTTCGCCGCTGCCACCAACTCACCATCGTCCTCGGGATCCATCCCGATTCGCCCACCTCCTCTCCCTTCAATTCCCCGTCGAGCCAACCGGCGCCCGCGGCCTTCTCACCTTCAGCCACTCCTCGCCGGCAACTAGAAGGACCGTTGCGTCCCTCTCCGCTGATTCTTCCCGTGCTTCTTCTTTCCCCTGTCTCTCGCTCACATCTTTCTCTCTCCCGTGCACAGGAACGCCAGGACCGTCGCGCAGCCAGCCCGAGCGCTCGATCCCGAATGGATCGAGGCGCTACCTCCAGCCCGCAGTCGCGTGGAGCTCCTATGCGCCCGAGCTGCAACAGGCCCCGAGCGACCTCGCTCCCTTGCCGTCTCCGGCATCGCGCTCGAACCTGCCCAACCACCCGAGCCGCCTCGAGCTCCCCTCGCCTCCACCTCGTCGCTGCCTCGCTTCCCCGTCCGTCTTCGGCGACTGACTGATGACCCGTTGGAGCACCACGACCGTCGCCTCTCTCTTTCCCTCTTTTTTCCCCATCTCTTCAAGCTCTCTCTTTCTCTCATGGCGGCCACTCGGTGTTATTCTTCACAGCGCCGCCGCCATGGACCAAGACGCCGTCTGCGCCCTTCCCCGCTCCAGATCCGGCTGGATCCGCCTCCTCTTCCATCCACGGCCGCCTCGCCGGATCTCCTGTCGCGTCGCACCAAGCCCCTCGCCGTCGTCCTCTGCTCGGGACCGAGCACGGCGCTCACCGCCCTCTGCTTCGTGCTCCTGGGCCTGCATCGGATAGCCTCTTCGCCTTGGGCCACTTCTGCTGTACCGCGCCAAGGCCTAGCCGCGCCAGATCTGCCAGCCCAAGCCAGCCTCCTCCACCAACGGGCCGAAGCCCATGGGTGAGCAGCCCCCAGCGCCTCTCTGTTTTTTCACCGATTGGACCAGCCAGATTCGGCCCGTGACTTGTTTTTTTTCTGTGCTACGAATTTGTCTATTTTCCAGAGAACGCTGTTTTACAGAAAACCCCCTGTTCATCATGCATATAATAACTCTTTAACAGTGCATCATATGTAAAAACTTCATATATGTAAAATGCTTAGAATTTTGTGTAGATTAATAATTTTCCACTTTCATCTATGTTAAATATGTTTAAAATGTTGTTTGCATTTATTTTGCTAAATGCCATGTTAAAATGTTTTATTTCATAACTAAATAACCGTAGCTCCATTTTAAATAAACTTTATATGTAAATGGGGTAGAAAAATGCCTAGTTTAATATGGTGCACTTTATTTTCCTGTTTAACAACTCTAAAATTATGTAATAGGCAGAACAGTACCAAATTTGAAATATGGTCATGAGGATTTTCCGGGATTGTTGTTTGTTGTTCCGGCCTCATTTAAACTTGCCTAGATAGGTAGTTTTCATATACTTCACCCCTTGCCATGTTTAAAAATATTTAACATTGTTGTGTTCCTAAACAAGAGCGAACTAAATAACTCAGATGTGGTGTTTCGTCAATAAGCAACTCGTTGCATATTGAGCTCCACTTAACTCGTAGTGTTGTTTGTGCATATTACCATGCCATGCCTCATTAAACCGGACATGCATCATACTTGTTTGTGCATCATGCCATGTTTATGCTTGTGCATTTACCATGTTGTTTGTTTCTTTCCGGTATTGCTTCTTAGTTCCGGTAATGTTGCGATTGTGAGGATTTGTTCGTCTACGCTTGGTTTGTCTTCGTGGCTTCATCTTCTTCATGGACTCGTTCTTCTTCCTAGCAGGATTTCAGGCAAGATGACCGCTACCCTGGATCTCACTACTATCATTGCTATGCTAGTTGCTTCGTTTTATCGCTTTGCTGCGCTACCTATCGCTTGCTCTTCGAGCCTCCCTAATTGCCATGAACCTCTAACCTTTGACACCCTTCCTAGCAAACCATTGCTTGGCTATGTTACCGCTTTTGCTCAGCCCCTCTTATAGCGTTGTTAGTTGCAGGTGAAGTTGAAGATTGCTCCATGGTGGACAAGATTTTGTTGGGATATCACAATATCTCTTATTTTAATTAATGCATCTATATACTTGGTAAAGGGTGGAAGGCTCAGCCTTGTGCCTAGTGTTTTGTTCCACTCTTGCCGCCCTAGTTTCCGTCATACCGGTGTTATGTTCCCGGATTTTGCGTTCCTTACGCGGTTGGGTGATTTATGGGACCCCCTTGACAGTTCGCTTTGAATAAAACTCCTCCAGCAAGGCCCAACCTTGGTTTTACCATTTGCCTCACCAGCACCTATACCCTTCCCTTGGGTCGGCCAACCCGAGGGTCATCTTTATGTTAGCCCCCCCGGGCCAATGCTTGTCTAAGTGTTGGTCCGAACCAGAGCCCTTTGCAGTGCCCCCTCAGGGAAACTTGAGGTCTGGTTTTAGTTGTACGGATTGCTCATCCGGTGTTGCCCTGAGAACGAGATATGTGCAGCTCCTATCGGGATTGTCGGTGCATCGGGCGGTCTTGCTGGTCTTGTTTTACCATTGTTGAAATGTCTTGTAAACCGGGATTCCAAGTCTGATCGGGTCTTCCTAGGAGAAGGTATATCCTTCGTTGATCGCGAGAGCTTCTCATGGGCTAAGTTGGGACACCCCTGCAGGGTATAATCTTTCGAAAGCCGTGCCTATGGTTATGCGGCAGATGGGAATTTGTTAATGTCCGGTTGTAGATAACTTGACACCAGATCCGAATTAAAACGCATCAACCGTGTGTGTAGCCGTGATGGTCTCTTTTCGGCGGAGTCCGGGAAGTGAACATGGTTCTTGGGTTATGTTTGACGTAAGTAGGAGTTCAGGATCACTTCTTGATCATTGCTAACTTCATGACCGTTCCGCTTGCTCTCTTCTCGCTCTTACTTGCGTATGTTAGCCACCATATATGCTTAGTCGCTACTGCAGCCTCACCACTTTACCCCTTCCTTTCCCTTTAAGATTTGCTAGTCTTGATACCCATGGTAATGGGATTGCTGAGTCCTCGTGGCTCATAGATTACTACAACAACAGTTGCAGGTACATGTTATGCGATGATCATGACGCGAGAGTGATGTTACTTGTTTTGGAGTTCTTCTTCTGCTTCTTCTTCGATCAGGGGATAGGTTCCAGGTCGGCGGCCTGGGCTAGCAGGGTGGATGTCGTTTGAGTTTCTGTTTGTGTTTCATCCGTAGCCGGATGGCGATCTTATGTAAGTTGATGTTGTATTCGTGTGGCATTGTATGCCTTTTGTATGTATCCCCATCTATTATGTAATGTTGATGTAATGATATCCACCTTGCAAAAGCGTTTCAATATGTGGTTCTATCCTTGGTGGGACCTTCGAGTCTCTTTAGGATAGTATCGCATATTGGGCGTGACAAAATCCATCGAGAGAAAATCCCTAGAGCTGAAAAATTAGATCGTGGTTCAGCATCACTCGAATCTAAGTCCAGTACGCTCCGCCTATTACTCTTGAGAGCTGCAAACTCTCTAGACGGTTAGGTGTCAATATCTTCATAGACCAAAAGTAATTGTGGTTCTCGAAAAAGAAGTCTGTAAAGGTTCGGAGATCGCCTCAAGTATCTACCACGAGTGATCGAAATTGGTTGACGAACCAATTGTCGAGGAGAATAGGGCGAAGAGAGTTTATCTTCTGTGTTAAATCACAACCCCTCCAACCAGACATGGTCCTTTTGCAGAAGAGCGAACTGGTCTACCAAATTTCTTGTCGCCATCGAGCATCATTGATTATCTCTGCTTCTCCTATTTACATTCGAACTGTTTCAATCATGTGATTTGTCTTGATGCATGTTTTTAGTTTCCATTCGTTAGTTTGTATTCGCTCACTCTACACTGTTTTCATTCGCTCCGCTGCTGGGTTCCGAGAGTTTTGATATTTCCAAAGAAAATTTAAAACTCCCACCCCCCCCCCTCTGGTAGACATACTTCGTTCCTACAGGTTGGGATCAATAGGGAGGATTTACAGTCACCAGATGAAGGCCTTTTGTGTAGTTTGCAAATTTTGAGATTTTTTTTCAACTATCCGAGAATGAAGATCTAATGATAGGGGTGTATCAGGTTTTTCAATACAAATACAACGAGATCAAGAATATCAAAATTGGAGTTCGTATGGAAAATGACGACCAAAATATGAAACTGTGGGAAGACTCTAGGAGAGAATACGGCGCCTAGTACGACCATACAAAGTCATGCCAGCCCTCGTACTAGGTGCCCATGGCCGCGAAAACAGCCCTAACTTTTGTCATTCTTCATGGAACTAAGACAACTACTCAAACATCATAGAGGGGAAGGCAAGTTACAAGCCGGCATGAAGCCGGTAGAGGAGAGGAGCATGGTTATGGAAGCGGCGCCGGTGATGGAGACAATGGCGACATAGGCGGTGAAGATGGCATCGGCCCGAAGGCTGGCGCGCGTGGCGGCGGGGCCTCCTATTCCTTCTCTTGACTTAACCCTTCTTCTCTCTATGGAGGTAGTCTTGGAGTAGCAATGGAGATGGGATGGATGTGTTGAAGATGATGTAGATGGATGTGGTTGCAGCTAGGGTTGGAGGTGCATATATAGGAGGCCTCCTCGGGTCTCCTCCGTAGATGTGGATCCTCCTCCTTCATCCAAGGGCTCAAAATGAGCCAAATCCTCTCCCAAACTCTTCCTTAGCAGCCAAAGATCATGAAGGAACAAACTAGGGTGAAATCAGTGAAGAACCTCGTCCAGAGAGGCAATTTTCAGGCATGTCTGGACCTGGTACGACCATCGGTGCGACCATTTTTGGTCGTACTAGAGGATGTCTTTAATTCTGACCTCCTCTGGTAAAACGCTATTAATTTTCTCATATGAACTTCGTTTTCGATGTTCTTGTGCTTGTTGAAATCATGAGAACGAGGCCGGTGCACTGGTGGTATTAGATCTTGATTTGGGGAACTTTAAAAAATCGCTGTTTTGACCTTCCGAAATGCTAAGGCTGGTGATGGAAGTCCTCCCTAATGAACCCAAGCATGACATGTTCATCGTGTTTGGTCACAAGTTGCTCCAAAAGACCCGTAGACACGAAAAACGAAGGAAACCAATCAAATCACTAATTATGCAATGCTCATGAAGAAGAGAGTAAAAGCCCGTAATAATGCATAATGGACATATATTTGGTTCAATGGGACATCATATATGCACACAACATGCAGCAAATGAGCTCTAAAAATATGTAAAATATAGAACCATCATACATTGTTTCCCTCTTGAGGGTGCTTTCATGGTTGTCCTTCCCGGGCCAGGACTCCGGGTGACAACATGTATCCATTCCTTTGGACACATTGACAATGAAGCTTTGTGTTGTTTCTCTCCTTAGGGTGCATCTTGGATCTCAGGTGCCTTTGGCCAGGGACGACGCCTGCAGACGCCGTTTACCTCTTGAGCATGTCGTCGTGGTTCTCCTTCCAAAATTAGGACTCTGGGTGAAAACCCTTATCCATTCCTTTGGACATTGCGGCAGCGAAGCTTTGCGCCATTACCCTTCTTGGGGCATGTCCTGGATCTCCGGTGCCTTCCATTACCCTCCTTGGGGCACGTCGTGGATATTAGGTGCCTTTGGTGTGTGACGTTGTGTTCAGCTTCTCGCGTGCTCTTGATTTGCTTTCTAGCCATATTATTGTTTTTAGGGAAAGCCATCTGGCGCATTTTATTGATTGAATCAAAGATACATCAGATGTGAGTCAGGGCAAGAGAAAACTAGGGGGTTCATTGACCCAAGTACAAACTTCAGAAAGTAAAGACATAGACGTAGATACCTCATGTGTCACCATATTGACTTTGTTTGAACAGTGGATAAACCTCACTTCATCAAAACTACTCGCCCTTAGATTGGAATCATAGAAAATTGCCGAGCTAGCTATTTTAGAAAACCCTCCTTTGTTCATAATCTGAACTACCACCTCATTATCTGACTAAATAACAATCCTATTCAAAACCATGTGTTCAGCGAACCATAATCCATATCTAGGTGCCATTGCTTCAACCACTAAAACTTCAGCTGCATTGTCAATTTAGACACTTCTTGCAACAACAAAACCACCCATGGTGTCCCAAATAGCAATGCAAATGAGCATTGTTCTGTATTGGGATTAAAAGTTGCATCCACATTGACTGCATAAACCCCTTCAGGAGGACGACACCAGGTAGAAACTCTTGTAGCAGCTAGCCTTTTATTTTCCCTTGTAAAGTTCAGAACTAGAGCAAAAATCTACATCACCAATCTACTGATTAATGGTATTTGCTTTCCATGTGTTACTTGTCTCAGCTGCCACCACAAAAACCAGCTTGCAGTAAGAACAAGATCACATATTTGTATTTCGGGAACTAAGACCGAGTATTGATTTGTTCTAATCATCCCATCCAACACCATCGATCCCGAGCAATCAAGACACAGGGATTGATCCACCAGATCCTTCAAGCCTAGTTCCTTCTAACTTGCTCTTTCACATTGAAAGATCATGTGTTTTGAATCTTCATAGTCCACTTTGCACAGAGGAAATTGTCCACTCGTTTTAATATGTCTACTCGCCAAGATTCTCAAACAAGGAACAATGCCATGAAGAGCCAGCCATCCAAAGATCTTCACTTTTGCTGGGACATTTGATTTCCATAGTACGGACCATAACTTATTTAATGTAGAGCTTCCGACAATATACGGAGTAGTTGCGAGGGTACTGCATTTGTGATCCCATTTGCCAAAGTAAGATGATTTAACTGAGAAATGTCCACTCTTAAAATTGTGCCAAGCAATGAAATCTTCTCTATCTGTAACAAGGTGAATAAGATAGTGTGGCTTTCGCATCAACCGGCCAAAAAACAAAGCACATCAAATCTTCGTCCCAATTGCTTGTCACTGGATGAATGAGGTATGGGACATTTTGCAACATTATACCTCCTCGAGGTGTTCTCACCCTCAAAGTTGGGCTCAAAGGAACCCAGTTATCATTCCATGTATTAACTTGCAATCCATCTCCTATACGCGAGACATATCCTCTTTTAAATGCTTCCAAGCCTGGAATAATACCTTGCTATGTCATAGATGAGCCCTTCTTTGGTTGTGCATTCAACAGATTTCCTTCTGAGTAGCATTTGGCTCTAGGAACAGAGGCACAAAGTTAATTAGGTTCATCCATCAATCTCATGTCTAGCTAACATGGTTAAAACATTTTAGATCTCTCAATCTCATTCCTCCCATTAACTTAGGAATACATAATTTTCTCCATGACATCCGGTGCATCCTTTTATGCTCTTGTCATTTCCTAGATCCCCTTAATGATTTTTTTCAGGATTTTGGATACTAACATTGCAAACACTGGTATGGACTAAGCCACTGCTTTGTACAACACTTCTTTCCCTCCTGTTGATAGCATTTTTTTTCTTCCTCCTTGCAATTCTTGCAAAAACTCTATGAATAAGATGACGGAAGCAGTCAGGTCGATCCACTCTCACCATTGCACGCAAGCCAAAGTAATGTCATTCAAGGACTATGTCATAATATCTAGTGTTTGGCACACTTGTACCCTTGAGTCAACCTCAGTGTTAGTCACCATCTAGCCTGAGCTCGTACAGTACTCATCAAGGAGTGTTCTGAGACATGATGCATTTTATCCATCTGCCGACATAAGAATAAGCGAGTCATCTTCAAAAAGTAAGTGTGAAGCAGTCATGTTGTTTTTAGTGCTACCGTGCGTTGTTTCTGCAGCGCGATTTATGTTGTGCAACTGTTTGTTTGATCTGGTTGTAAGTACTTCCTAACTACTCCTACCTTATATCGTTCAGCCGTGATCTCTGTAACGAAATATAAGAGCGTTTAGATTACTAGTCTAGTGATCTAAACGCTCTTATAAAAGTTTACGGAAGGAGTATATAATAAAAACGGGTGAAATCCTGTTTGGAGACTTTCATAGCACATAACATTGCACAGTTGAGAACCAACAATTTGAATTGAAAAATCAGGTGTGAAAACATCCACAGAGACTGATACAACATTTTTCTTTCCCAGAATGATAATATGAGTGCTTGAAACTGACTTACGCGAGGCAACCCTCGCTAGAGAGAGCAGATTAGCTGTTGACTATGCACATTCCCCGAATGTTTATTGCACAAGATTGCAAGCCTCGTGGATCCAAACCTTTGGTGGAATGAACCCAGTTCTGGTCATTTTGTGGAGACCCCGTAACCGTGCATTTCTAGTTTCCTACGGCCGTTGCTCCATCTATTCCGCTCGTAGCACTTACCCTTGTATTTGGATCCTGGAGCTGCCTGTTACAGCAAAACATGGCGAATAATAAGCTGTGTGCACTTATCTAGAGTATCATTTGGAACAAACCATGTATGCAGCATACGTACCACAACAGGTTTAACCTCAGTTGAAACACAACTCTCGCTGCACTGATCTGCACCAACACTAGAAATACAGCATCATAAGATACTGGTCATAGCTGGTAAACAAGGTTGTCAACTAAGAGAATCTGTCAACAAGAATCACTAGGTCGCTGGTTTTTCTTGTCAACTGACCTTAATAGAAGAAACCATACCTGTCATACGGCTGCCCATGACTGTCCACGGTAAAGTTAACTTCTGGGTTTGGCGTAATAATGGGAACACCAACAGCACAATTGCCCTCTTCACTACTGTTACTCCGAATTTCCAGTAACAGCTCAGGCTCCGGTTGGTCTCTATCTTCTACCCCCACTGAAGTGCTTTCTTGACTATCACTTTCCAATGCCTCACGGACGATACTAGTACATTCCAGTTGGTAGTCAGATCCTGTAATTGCCAATAAGACTATCAAATCAAAGTTCACCCATACAGTCTTCCTATAAAATAAATAATCGAAGCATGCAAAAGCCAGGCATGTTTGAAGCAACCTATTGCTTCATTAGGTTATTTTGCATATCTATATCTGTGCGGACATAGACAACAAAATTCATATTCAGAGGTAGCATCAATTTTCCAATATGCTTAATAACTAGTTTGATTTCATCTTTCCTTTTTAGGATTCCAGAAACTGACATGACAAGTGCTCCCTAGCCAAGTACCAAGTGAGCGAGAGAGAGAGAGAGAGAGACCATTCAACTCTTCTGGATGGCTAAATGCATTACTTGAAACGTTCTGACAAATAGTGGTTCCCCAAGAGCTGAAAACGGAGTTCTCTGCCAATGCTAGACTGTTATAGTTAGTCTGCGCTGTAACCTTCAACTCTTCTGAATGATTGGATGCATTGTTCACAACCGTGTCACATGCTAAACTGTTATAGTTAGTCTGTGCTGTAACCTTCAACTCTTCTGAATGATTGGATGCATTGTTCACAACCGTGTCACATGCGGTGGTTCTTTCAAAACTGACAATGCTGTTCTTCCCCAACTCAATTTCTTCTGCATTAACCACCAACTGGATGCTCATATCTCTTGGATTATGATGCGTGGCATCTAAAATCTTCTGACAGATGGTGGTTCCCTGGAAACTGAGAATGCTGCTCTCTGCCAATTCAAACCTCTGAGAGAAAGACATTGCTGTGAAACCAAATGATCCTGTCCATGTTTCTAGAAGCTGAGGAATCGCCGGTAAGATAAGCCTTTCCACCCCCAAGCCAGAAAGTAACTGCAAAGTACAAAAAGAAATTGAATAGTGCTACAAAATGCCAGGAATATTGACAATCAAATGGGAACGTGATGTTGCAACATTCAAACTCAATTTCACAACTGCCAGTAATTTTTAAATATATTTATTTAAGTAGTAAAAGTAAAAACCTTCTCCAGTTCATTCATCAGTAGGCGACACATTCCTTGTCGACGATATTGAATTCTTGTGCCAATAAGAGGCAGCTCAGCAAACTTCTTCCCGCATACCCTAAACAGAAAATAAACTGTGATATGGAGAAAAACGATAAACTAAAAAAGTTTGCAATTACCATGGAGGACCACTGAGAAGAGTAAAATACCTAAAAGTGCCGACAGATATCAGCTCACCATCTTTCTGGAGAAGTATCGTGTAGAATCCCCTAAAATTAAGCCGTCGGAGACCTGATCTGTAGATGATTAGATAAAAAATTACAGTCTCCATTTATGATGATTAATAATGAACGGAGAAATACCAGCACATCTAGAATATACAAGCTGTACATAGATGAATTACTGTGATGAAATAGACTAGAAATTGTTGAAGTATATGTGGATTGATCAGTTTGGAGGATTTGGCTCTACTGGTTGGTGCGTGAAACTTAATATGGAATTCGGGCAAAGTGTCCAGCACGTGTGAGGTGAAATAGAGAAAATAAATGTTAAGAGGGAGTTACTGACGAGTCATCCTAGAACTAAGTGAGCGTTGTAGTTAAATTTATGCACTGTAGCAGAATATCCATGCTATAAGAATGATAATACTCCCTGTTGTCAATTGTCATATAGTACCATCTAAATTCAGCTTAAAATGTTTGTAATATAGTACTCCCTGTGTTTCACTGTATCTGTCCTCAGCCAACCATAAGAACCAACAAAACACTATATCTAAGAGCGAGTTGAGAAATGATCATGCATACCCCTATTAAATTACATGCCACAACCACTTAACCTCTTCCAAAAGATTAAAAGTAGGGCAGAGAGCATAAACATTGAAACAAGACTGCAGAGATGAAGGGCAGATATTGTGAAACGAAGGTTCTATAAGCTAATGATTTCCATGATCCCATCAAGCCTACCACACAATGAGTAATCAACACATGATTAATGGAAGGTAAAATGAAGACAGACACATTGAAATGGTGCCATAGCAGTTCTTACTCTCTATTGAACACAATGTCTTCAGAAAGATCTCTTCGTGTGCGGGGCTCGATAATAGTAACAAAACATTCATGAAGAACATCAAGTGCAATGCACAGCTTGCCATACTGTTCTGCCATTATCTCATTGTAAAAATCGCCATGGTCACTGGCATTTTCTCTGTCAAATCTGAGTATGGTGCATGATAAGCCTTCGACAGGAGTTGGAATTGATTTCCCGATAAGCTCTTGCAAATGATGAAATATCTGCACATCAGAATAGATCATGAGACAACATAATGAGCATGCATGAAGTTCAAATTCTAAAGTAATTCAGGGTGGAAACAGCATTTTATCTAAGTTTTGTCATACCTCTGAGCATCCCCTACTGCAAAACCAGCACCCTTCTGGACAGCAGGTGAGCTGATCACCTTTGTTTCTCATGCAACCAACATGATCTACCAAAATATGATAAAAAGGAAATCAGCGGTTTTCGAAATATTATTATATATTATTATCAAGTGTTCAGAAAACCGTACATTCGCGTTCACACTGATCACAATACATAATAGTCTTCTCGGTGAATTGGTTGGTATCAGGATCATAATCACTCAAGTCACAAATACTACATCTACAAGATGGACAGTACCAGCTTCCTTCCGGAGTGGCCTACAAAAGCAGCATCATACTGCATGTCAGATCAACAGACAAGCAAGTGCATATAGAAAGAAGTTGCTTATGTAAAAGAAAAAACAAGGAAATGTAGCAACCGTATGAACCAAGTATGAAGCTAAAACCACATGCTTGTCACATTGTTCAAAACAGATATTGAATAGGCATTCCAAGTGCTCATTAGAAATCATATAAGTTTGCATCTGATGGGAAATATCCAATGAACCACTGGTGATCAAATAAGAAAAGTAAATGGCTTTTTAGTTTTTAAGTATGACTGAAATGACATGCTCCTGTGCTGTAACAGGAGACTTGCGAAAACATATGCCTGAAAAGTTAAAAACTCTGGATGAAAAAGGAGTTTGCTCTGATAAGATAAGGAGTACCTCCAAACCAACACAAGCATGGTGGAAGGATGAAGGACAATTGTCACAAAGTAATATTTCCCCACCCTCATTGCATATAGAGCATATTGAATCACTTTCTGTATCGGAACAATTTGTCTTCAAGCGCACTTGCAGTGATTCTTTGGGCTTGTTTTCACCCATCAATTCAACTAAACACTGTGAGAGGGACCTCCCATCCTTCAAAAAGATATGAGCAGCAGGTAACCGAGTACTGCACCCAGCATGAACCTCAAAGCTTTCCAGAGTGAATAGTTCATTGCAACACCTGCATTTTATTCCATCTTTAGTAACGGTACCTTCCTTTAGCCGAGGCCCATCACTTCTTTGCTTATAAGTAAGTTTAACTCTTGGTAATAGAATATTTTTGTCTACCAAGAGAGACAGAACGGTTTTAGCACGATGCTGATATGGCAGGATCTGACCATGTGTTGAACTCAAAACTCGTGCATGGCTCATAGGCACCGAAGATGATTTTCTTTTCTTTGATTTTACATGACATGTAGGCCAGCTAAACGTGCCATCATGTCTATCTAAAAATGAAACCAGCAGGTCCTTTCTTCCACTTGTATCCGTTGCTCCGCCACCGAGTGCTATAAACGTATCAGTGGTGATCCCAGAGCTTGCATTATTCTCCTTTTGATATCCTTGCTCTAAGTACCCTTTACATGCTGCCAACAGACATTTGTAGGACTTGCCATATGGAGAATGATACCGAAGCTCCCGTTTTTTACTAGATTTCATCTTTTGGCAGACTATCCAACCAGCAGATTTGAGGAACTTCTTAGCTTTTGATCTCAGAAGTTTCTTTTTCCTGACATTCTGCACATCCGCTTCCACACAATCTACATATTTTCCTACAACATCAGATTTATTTTCACGTTTACGCTTACCAAGTGTTGCCAGGTCCCTTGAAACTGCTGCATCAAGATTTACTCTGTGCGCTGCCAAATGATTGCAATTATCAGGAATGTCTTCAGTATTGTTCCCTTTAACTCGTTTAATACATTGAACTGCGAAGCTCCTGAGTACTTGAAGGAAAGAAACATAAGTCTTCCCGGCAGGTGACTTGTACCGGTATCTCTTAATAGTACTTGGTTGACCGTTAGGCCTTATAATATCATCTTCTTTGGACACAATACTCCAACCTAATGCCAGGAGATGCTCCTTCAGCTTCATCCTCATGGTCTCATTAATTTGTCCCTGGGAAAAACTGGTGACCTCTTGGTAACTAGCAAGCAACGACGCTATAGGTGGGGAAAATTTTGCATCTAGCTGTACTGGCATCCAAGAAGCTGAGGCATCCATACTCAACTTATTATGGTGTTTGTTCTCCCTTAGGATAAGATCTGTGCCAATTGAGCTGCAATCTTCATTATTTCGAGTCACACTATGTAAAAGCAAATTATTTGTATGACAACCCTTCTGTGCCAGGTAAGCCTCACATGCTGCTATAAAAGATGCAAACCGCTTCCCATCAGGTGAGACACAATATCTGTTCTTAGCTCTATCGTCTACAAAGGTCCACCCTACTGATTTAAGATGGTGCTTTGCAGACTCCCGTTTGGCACGAGCACTAATCCTGTCGTTATTGCGATAGTATGAGATGAATTCTAACATGGTCCGGCAGATAGCAGCTGATGCGGAATCCAGCTTATCCGAGACAATTGACTCGACATTTTTATTTTGAAAGGCTGCAGATGTTGAAGTTTCTGCTGATCTACAAGAGTCTCCTATTTGATTTCCATCTTGGGTATGTTTGTCACATACAGACCGTAATTCTGCAATAAGGGCTGCAAGTGATCCCTCCCAAAAAGATTCTGTTCCACACATCCACGTATTGTCTTCTGTCGTCAAGGAAAGATTTGACCTCAGGTCATACCATATCTGCCTGACTGATACAGGTAAACCATCTTTCTCTTCATGTGACAACAGCATTTGGAGAAACAACCAGGTTCCTCGTGGTTTCCATGTTCCAGTAACTTCATCCCAGTCCTGAGTACGGCGTAGCTGATCGACTGCCATAATGCGTTCATCGCCTTCATCAGGAAAAAAGACCTTCCTCTCCATGGAGCCTTCAGCGTGATCAGCAATGACACCTTCCCAATAGGATCCTTCCACTAGTGCATCAACCCACAGTCCATAGCTTGCATCAGATACCTGCAGCGGTTGATGTGGATGCACCGGTCTTACTTTTCCACGAGTGGATCCCCGAGCCGCACTTGACTTGCCATCGATAGCATCTGACACCTCAACTTGCTCAACAAGAGGTGACCCGCTACCACTGTCATCAACAAAATCAATGTATCTTACAGAGCGGAAGTTGTCCAAAATTTCAATGACAACAGCCTGATGCCATGATCCGCATAGCCCTGGATCAAAACTAATGACCTGCAGAAGAGAAATATATCAGTGAATCTACTCCCATTCACAAGTATGAGAGTTTTTGTAGTGAGATTGCAAAAAAGAAAGGATAGCAACATTTCCAACACGCATCAGTGGTGGTGATAAATGATAACAATGAAGCCGTGGGGAGGAGATTTTATAGATGATGCCATTGGTTGACCATGGTTCATGGACAAGTAAACTCATTAGGTGCGAGCGAAACAGAGACGACTGGCTCACTTCCTATTTTTCTTTTGTGTTCCTACTAAACCAATACAATGCTACACATTCCAAGCACTAGCACTCAACAATGAAGGGTAATTGTGTGTGCGCAAGACAGCAAAACAATCAAGAAAAATGCTACTGCAAAGTGACACTTGGATGAGAGGCCAATAATAACATTCAGTCAGTCGAGTACCAACCAAGAACCCATGATTCCAAACAATTTTCCACAAGGGTACCAACAAAGCAAAGATCTTTTACCATGTCACTGCATCAGGTAGATGAGATGCAAGCAAAATAACTCGGCAGACTAATTAGGCGACAGGCAGACATGCAAGCGCAACCATGCACTGACTAATGCCATTGTTTGACAAGAACTTCATCGCAGATTAACCCAAACATGCTATTTCTGCCGACAGTCTTAGATCGTTTAGATGGATGCCAACTCAATCGCTCCCAGCTGCACACGATTATCGCGCAAAACAACAATCACCGGCGCGTTCTACCGGAACTAACCACATTAGCACAAGTCATCTGATGAAGGTGCAGTGGGCCTCTGTTCAGAGCCAACCACACTAGACTAGACTACAGGGGAAACACGGGAAGTCAAACCCAGGCGAGCCAGCCGCGCGGGAGCAATGCGTAGCCCGCCCGGCGATGACGGCGGTGCGGATTTCGACGGCGCTGACCTCGACGTGCTCGCCTGGAAGAAGCTTCCGCTCCCCCGCGGCGGCGACAGGGGACGGCTCGCGCCTCCGCTTCACGGCCCCCCGCGGCATTGCGGCGCCGCGAGCGGCGACGGATGGCCTCGGATTGGAGAGCCGGGCCGCGGCGGCGGCGGCGGAGGTGGTTGGGGGAGGGGGAGGAGGCGGAATCCAGGGGGGCGGGGCGGAGGTGGATACAGGGGAGGAGGAGGGGACGGGTTTAATGGAGAGGTTATTTTTACAGCACTCGGCCGGTGCTGCTAGTAGTATTGAGTAATTAACGCCGGCGTTAATCGCCCGGTAATTCACTTAGGGTAAGAAAATCCGCCCTTGATCTGCTATTTGAGTCTCGGCAATTAATGAGGTTCGTGAGAATGTAATACTTGCCAGAAAACAAAGTGGTGGTTTTGGTTGTAGGTCAGCGGTAGTAGTGATTCCGTTTCCTTCCGTTTTGGCAGGTAGATGAGGACCTTTACTGTGTTTTGATCTCGGGAGTAAAAATTGAGATATTTGGGAATGCATTGCATGTGATGTTTACTGCGGCCTTGCAAGGGTTTAAGGTCGCCCCGTCCGTCCTTGCGTTTCCACTTGTCTTTGTCCCGCCACTGCGGCAAGGGCGTGTGAATGGCCGTGATGGAGCTCACAAGATCTCAAATTGTTGTTAACTCCTTAAAATATCTCATAATCAAATTAGTGTTAAGCAATAATATAGGCCGTGGGTAGGCGTGAGACACAGCCAATATAGCATCTGCCTTGGGAGAAAAGAAAAGAAATGAGCTGCGCACAGCTCGGAGCGAACAGTACCTGATCTTAGCTGCAGCCTTGTCTTTACTTGGAGAATCGCTAAAGATATGCAGGTGTGCAACACGTGAGTGCGCCCACCGCTGCTGTGAACCCCTAAATGGTGAAGGACCGTCCTTTTTTTTTGGACAGAGAGAGAGAGGAAGGAGAAGGACCACCACCTTGACCATCCCATCTCTGTCTGGGCTCGAACGGGCATCATATCAGCTCGCTCCTCTCTGTCTACGACGAATTGCCAATGTGGCCATGAACTTCATCGGGGAACATGGCGAAAGAGAATAAAAGAAGTCATTTTTTTCTAAAACAGAAGAGGAAACATTGAGCACCATGCGGGAGCCAAGACTCGAACGCGGTCGGGCTGGCCGCACACTCACACGTTGCTTTTTTATCAAATGGTGAAAGAGAATAAAAAATATATTTTTTAAATAGAAGAGGCAACCTTGAGGACCATGCATGAGCAAAGACTCGAACCCAGGTAGGCGGGCTGGCTGCACATTCGCACGATGCTCTCTTACCACATGGTGAAAGAGAACAAAAAAGAAGTTTTTTATTAATATAAGAGGCTACCTTGTTTGAAAGAGAATAAAAATACCATTATTTTTTAATAGAAGAGGCAACCTTGAGCACCATGCATAAGCCAGGACTCGAACGGGGGAGGGGGGGCTGGCTGCACACTCGCACGATGCTCTATTATCACATGGTGAAAGAGAATAAAAAAGGTATTTTATTAATATATATAAGAGGCAACCTTGAGCATCACACAGGAGCCAAGACTCGAACGCGGACGGGCAGGCTAGCTGCACACTCGTGTGATGCTCTCTTATCATTACATGGTAAAAGAGAATTGGTTCACACTATATGTGATCCAAAGTATATGTCTTTTTAGGGTTTTCTTTACTCAAACATTTCTCACTTTGACCATCTACAAAGAAAAAATGTTAATATATAGAATATCAAAATGATACTTCTAGATCTTAAAAAAATATTAGTAGATTTATCATAAAATACATACTTCTATAATGTATGGTTACTTTCAGTTGAGGCGTCATACTTATAACACAACCTAGACAAAGCACCATCTTCACAGCAATAACATGCGCTAAAAAAACTTTCATTTTGGGTCAAGCTTTTTCATTTGCTATACTAATTAAGTGCTTCTAGTTCCACGATTCTTTTGCCGCACATATAATGCAAGACAAGTGTTCAATGATTTGCTGATTAAATCTTCAAAATTCACAAGCTTAGATAAACTATAAATAGCCGAAACAATATCTCATCAAGTACATACATATACAAAAAAGGTTACTCAACCACAGGCCGACTCTATATTTTTTAGGGTCCTAGGCAAATTCGCCGAAATGTATATGTACGGATAAGTGTATATGTGTATATGTATGTACTTTCATTTGTAAAGTATTAAGATTTGACTTTCAACCACACAATCTTAGTTTGATATAAAGCAATGTCTATCAATAATTGTTGAGCAATGTCAGATTATGCATAGAAAATTAAAAGAATTGCAAAACGAAGTTAGGGTGATTACCTTGGATAGGAACCAACATACAATTACTCCATCCACAATAATGTCTCGGAGCTAAAAATACTTCTTTAGGCATTGACATCAACATTAATTAAGAGGAAAGAAATTTGTTGAAGCACCAATTTGTGATTCAATATACTGATCCTCTCAATTTTCCTTTTTTTTCCCTTTCATCAACACCTGGCAACTACTTCTCGGGCAACATTCTAACACCTAAAGAGTAAAAAATGGAATTTAGAACTTAGAATTTACGAAATTAGACGGTTTTTAAAAAAATGGAAATTAGAAGTTACTCCCTCCGTTCTCAAATATAAGTCTTTCTAAAGATTTCAATATGGACTACATAAGGATACATATAGACATAGTTTAGAGTGTAGATTCATTCATTTTGCTCCGTATGTAGTCCATATTGAAATGTCTAAAAAAACTTGTAGTTGGGAATGGAGGGAGTAGATCCCTAACAATCTAAGATAACATGTCAAGTACTGATAACTTGATAAGGATATGGGGATGGGTCATGTAATAAGCAGGCAATGACCTGAATGATGAGGCAGGCAAGCAACAGATGAGACTGCACGCAGACTAAGGCATAGCCTAGTGGTGGGAAGGGGCTGATGCCTTCCCACCTACCCAGATTCAAGGCACGGTACTTGCAATTTGGGTTTGTTGCACCAACTATAATGTAGAGGGTTCCCTTATAGTCTTTTCGTATAAAAAACAGATGAGACTGCACCTACCGTGTGGCAATGTGACGTGAGAAAGCCACCGTGGTGCCCTGTAGATGGGTCACGACTCGCGACATGAACAACGACCTTATTCCAAGATTATCTAGGTTATTGCTACCTCTTGAGCTTGCATTGGTTTTTCCTTGAAGAGGAAAGGGTGATGCAGCAAAGTAGAGTAAGTATTTTTCTCAGTTTGAGAACCAAGGTATCAATTCAGTAGGAGACAACACAAAACTCACCGAATACCTACACAAACAATCAACAACTTGCACCCAACGTGATAAAAGGCGTTGTCAATCCCTTCACGGTTACTTGCAAAAGTGAGATCTGGTAGAGATAGATAAACGGTAAAGTAAATATTTTTGGTATTTTTGGTTTATAGATCAGAAAGTAAAGATTGCAAACTAAAGGAACGACGACATAAATTGGCAAGATGGGAAAATAATATGATGTAAAATAGACCCGGGGGCCATAGGTTTCACAAGTGGCTTCTCTCAAGATAGCAAATATTACGGTGGGTGAACAAATTATTGCTGAGCAATTGATAGAAGAGCGCATAATTATGACAATATCTAAGGCAATGATCATGAACATAGGCATCACGTCTGTGTCAAGTAGACCGAAATGATTCTGCATGTACTACTATTACTTCACACATCGACCGCTATCCAGCATGCATCTAGAGTATTAAGTTCATAAAGAACGGAGTAACGCATTAAGTAATATGACATGATGTAGAGGAATCAGCTCAAGAAATATGATGAAAACCCCATCTTTTTATCCTCAATGGAAACAATATAATACGTGCCTTGTTGCCCCTACTGTCACTGGGAAAAGACACCGCAAGATTGAACCCAAAAGCTAAGCACTTCTCCCATTACAAGAAAAACCAATCTAGTAGGCCAAACTAAACTGAAAATTCCAAGAGACTTGCAAAGATATCAAATCATGCATATAAGAATTATGAGAAGAACCAAATAATATTCATAGATAATCTAATCATAAATCCAAAATTCATCAGATCTCGGCAAACACAACACAAAAGAATATTACATCGAATAGATCTCCAAGAACATCGAGGAGAACAAGGTATCTAGAATCAAAGAGAGAGAAGAAGTCATCTAGATGGGATCTCATAGGTGCAGAAGGTTGCGGCGATGGAAAAGTGGTTTCGTGGCTCCCCCGGATGTTTTCAGGGGATAAGAGTATATATAGGCGAAGAAACTAGGTCAGGAGACTCACGAGGGGCCCATGAGGCAGGGGGCGCGCCCTCCACCCTCGTGGCCTGGGTATTCCTTTTCTGCGAAACTCTAAAACAGGCAAAAAAACAGAAACTGACACTGGTCTCTAGGTTAATAAGTTAGTCCCAAAAATAATATAAAATAGCATATTAATGCATATTAAACATCCAAAACGGAATATAATAGCATGAAACAATCAAAAATTGTAGATACGTTGGAGACGTATCAGTTATACATGTTGGACTATGGGTTTCCTTTTGGAAAGAAGTATGGGTCTATGTGCAGGAACATATATAAATATCATATAGGAGGCCTGTGCTCGCCCCTCCTGCCTAGGCCCAGAGCCGACACTGCTCACTAACAAAAACTTGTGGGTAATAGTTTCCACGCCTAGAATTACCTAAAAAAGATTTGAGATTTGTGAGATTTTTGTTGAGGCTAACTTTGACTAAAAACTGAAGTGCATCATTGTTAGAACCATATAAGACCGACTCGGTGTGGTTGGTTTGCTAGTCAACTTGTGGGCCCAGTACCTTGTAGTAACAAACAACCTGCCCTAGAGGGGTGCACTAAGTTTCATTTGAAAACCATAAGCCACTCGCCCTGGCATCAATACAATGAATATGTTTTAGTGAGTGAGTGGTTGTCGAAAATTATTTGTGTTGCCATCCGCGTGCCATGGTATATGAGCAATAAATAACGAAGAATGGAATCGTCTATGTTTGTTGTAGAGAAGAAAGTAGTGAACATTATTGATTTACCACATGGTGGGGCAAAAGATGAGGCAACGTTGATGGAGGAGATCGAAAGGAGGCCAACATGTTGTCGGATCCAGAGCTTGCATTACATCTTGTGCACCACCTTCATGTTGGTGCATGGAGGAGGTCTAGAGGGGCTATGATGTTCTCTACTTCAGGACTTTGAAGACATCATGCACGCCACCCTATCCAGCATGTCTCAACACCCTATGATGTGCGCGAGGGTGCATCAAGGGCAGGTAAGGGAGATTCTTCCATCGCTCTTGACCCGAAGGAGATATCGTCAGCAATGCAAATACAAAAATAGTTCATGCAATGATTTTCTTGCGCTAAATTCATATGGATAACATGTTGCGTATGAGACAGTTCTGAAACAAGACCATATCTGTGGAACAAGATCCCGGAGAATTGATTTTTCTTTTTGCACTAGAAATCTTCAATGTGTGTACCATGAATACAAAGTCTTAAGTCAGATTAATAATCTAAAAAATGTATTAAAAAATTTATTGTGAGAACATGTTTATGTTATATGTTACTAAAAACAACTTCAAGATTCAAGAACAATATACGAATTTCTTGTGATTGTGAGCAAATAGAATTGTTTACCGTGTTCAATTCTAATTCAACTTCAAACTTACATTTTTTTGAAAATAAACAAAATTGAAGGGGTTGCTTCTATTTTTAGGCTACTCAAATAGTTTTGACTGATGTATTATTAGTTTATTACTCAAAGTTAAATCAAGTGTTTTTCAACATACCTCCTTTTTCTTTGCGGAAATTCAACATACCTCCTTCGTGAAATAAGATATTAGAAAACAACTCCAAGAACAATATATGAGCCAATACCAAGACATGAAGATTGTTGATTAGATGGCCGGCAACTAGTATATAAAAAAGTTAAATTAACACAAGGATATGTGGGCGATGACAAAGAGGAACAAGAACAGTATGTAAACAAAAACAGTAAAGTAGCACATGATGCAGGGATGAGGAAGAGCGACAAATAAAGATTGACGGTCGAAGGAAGGCCAATGGTGAAGAATGCGTAATTAATAGGGACCGACTAGGATTAGGCGTGGGACTAATCGAGAAGCAACCACACCCTCAACTTGCAATGCCGTTGAGGATGGATGGGAGGGAGGAATGGTCACATGTGGTGCTAGCCATGGAAAGGGGAGAGTGATGGCTGGCGCCACGGTGCTAGGCGGGCTAAGCTTAGCTGAATACCATTGCAAGGAAGAAGAAGGCGGCAATATCGTTTTTCTTTCCTTTAGATTGGATCTATGGAACCTCGAATATTTATAGACAAACTATGTGATGGTTAGGGTTTAATTACAAAGTAAACCACAAAGTAAAAAAGAAAAGAATTTGCGAGATTTGTAACAAGATCCGTTTTGACACGATGAATCTTATTATTCCAGGGTACTAGGATATACGGTTTCACAAATCACTCGATAATAATCGCTCTTCTAGAACCACTCCATAAGTCCAACTCCAGCGCGCGACCCCATCCTATCCGGGTGCGTCCATTTGGGGTAGAACAGATGAATAGCGCGGCCCAACGCGCGGACCCAAAACAGACAAATGTCCGGATTCCGTCCGTTTTCACCCATTCCCGGCACAAACTTGCGCCGAGTTTGGGATGAAACGGACATCGCGTGGACGGGCTCGACACACGCCCTTGTCCCCCCGTGGCCCGCATGTCGGGGACACTAGCAGTCCCTTCGCTTCCAACGCGTCCACCCACTCTCCCAGCACCACCCCGCCGCTGGTACCGCCACTATTATCCGGTCGCCTCCTCACTACACACCCCCGACCGTCCATACCAAACCATGTCTCGACATGGACGCCACCACGCCCGCGCTTTCGTCGTAGTTTTGGCCGTTGATTGGAGGAGATTTGGCCATCGCCGTCGTAGCCGGTGGCAGAGGGGATACGACTGCCAGTGATGTACCACAGCATCTTCCGACGAGTGCTCCAGAGCGGCCAATAGCCGGACGCCAGCCACCCCTGTGATGTCTACTATGCAACCTTCTTCTTGTAGACGTGGTTGGGCCTCCAACTGCAGAGGTTTGTAGGACAGTAGCAAATTTCCCTCAAGTGGATGATCTAAGGTTTATCAATCCGTGGGAGGCGTAGGATGAAGATGGTCTCTCTCAAACAACCCTGCAAACAAATAACAAAGAGTCTCTTGTGTCCCCAACACACCCAATACAATGGTAAATTGTATAGGTGCACTAGTTTGGCGAAGAGATGGTGATACAAGCGTAATATGGATGGTAGGTATAGGTTTTGTAATCTGAAAATATAAAAATAGCAAGGTAACTAATGATAAAAGTGAGCACAAAGGGTATTGCAATGCTTCGAAACAAGGCCTGGGGTTCATACTTTCACCAGTGCAAGTTCTCTCAACAAGCATAACATAATTAGATCATATAACAATCCCTCAACATGCAACAAAGAGTCATTCCAAAGTCACTAATAGCGGAGAACAAACAAAGAGATTATTGTAGGGTACGAAACCACCTCAAAAAATTTCTTTCCGATCAATCCATTGGGCTATTCCTATAAGTGTCACAAACAGCCCTAGAGTTCGTAGTAAATAACACCTTAAGACACAAATCAATGAAAACCCTAATGTCACCTAGATACTCCAATGTCACCACAAGTATCCATGGGTATGATTATACAATATGCATCACACAATCTCAGATTCATCTATTCAAACCAACACAAAGAATTTCAAAGAGTACCCCAAAGTTTCTACCGGAGAGTCAAGACAAAAACGTGTGCCAACCCCTATGCATAAATTCCCAAGGTCACGGAACCCGCAAGTTGATCACCAAAACATACATCAAGTGAATCAATAGAATACCCCATTGTCACCACGGGTATCCCACGCAAGACATACATCAAGTGTTCTCAAATCCTTAAAGACTCAATCCGATAAGATAACATCAAAGGGAAAACTCAATCCATTACAAGAGAGTAGAGGGAGAGACACATCATAAGATCCAACTATAATAGCAAAGCTCGCGATACATCAAGATCGTGCCAAATCAAGAACACGAGAGAGAGAGAGAGAGAGAGAGAGAGAGAGAGAGAGAGAGAGATCAAACACACAGCTACTGGTACATACCCTCAGCCCCGAGGTTGAACTACTCCCTCCTCGTCATGGAGAGCGTCAGGATGACAAAGATGGTCACCGGTGATGATTCCCCCCTCCGACAGGGTGCCGGAACAGGGTCCCAATTGGTTTTTGGTGGCTACACAAGCTTGCGGCGGCGGAACTCCCGATCTAGGTTTCTTTTTGGGGGTTTCTGTATTTATAGGATTTTTGGCGCCGGTCTCACGTCAGGGGGGTCTCCGAGTCGTCCACGAGATAGGGGGACGCGCCCAGGGGGGTAGGACGCGCCCTCCACCCTCGTGGATGGCTCGAGACTCTTCTGGCCCAACTCTTTTACTCTGGGGGCTTCTTTTGGTCCATAAAAAATCATCAAAAATTGGCACGTCAATTGGACTCCGTTTGGTATTCCTTTTCTCTAAAACTCAAAAACAAGGAAAAAACCAGAAACTATCACTGGGCTCTAGGTTAATAGGTTGGTCTCGAAAATCATATAAAATAGCATATAAATGCATATAAAACATACAAGATGGATAATATAATAGCATGGAACAATAAAAAATTATAGATACGTTGGAGACGTATCAAGCATCCCCAAGCTTAATTCATGCTCGTCCTCGAGTAGGTAAATGATAAAAACAGAATTTTTGATGTGGAATGCTACCTAATATATTTATCAATGTAATTTTCTTTATTGTGGCATGAATGTTCAGATCCGAAAGATTCAAGACAAAAGTTTAATATTGACATAATAATACTTCAAGCATACTAATAACGCAATTATGTCTTCTCAAAATAACATGGCCAAAGAAAGTTCATCCCTACAAAATCATATAGTTTGGCTATGCTCCATCTTCGTCACACAAAATATTTAAATCATGCACGACCCCGGTTTCAGCCAAGCAATTATTTCATACTTTAGTATTCTCAAACTTTTTCAACTTTCACGCAATACATGAGCGTGAGCCATGGACATGGCACTATAGGTGGAATAGAGTGGTAGTTGTGGAGAAGACAAAAAAGAGGAATATGGTCTCACATCAACTAGGCATATTAATGGGCTATGGAGATGCCCATCAATAGATATCAACGTGAGTGAGTAGGGATTGCCATGCAACGGATGCACTAGACATATAAATGTATGAAAGCTAAACAAGAAACTAAGTGGGTGTGCATCCAACTTGCTTGCTCACGAAGACCTAGGTCATTTTGAGGAAGCCCAACATTGAAATATAAAAGCCAAGTTCTATAACGAAAATTCCCACTAGTATATGAAAGTGACAAAATAAGAGACTCTCTATCATGAAGATCGTGGTGCTACTTTGAAGCACAAGTGTGGAAAAAGGATAGTAGCATTGCCCCTTCTCTCTTTTTCTCTCATTTTTTTGTTTGGCTTCTTTGGCCTCCCTTTTTTTCATTGGCTTCTTTGGCCTCTTTTTTTTCTCACATGGGACAATGCTCTAATAATGACGATCATCACACTTCTATTTATTTACAACTCAAGGATTACAACTCGATACTTAGAACAAAATATGACTCTATATGAATGCCTCCGACGGTGTACCGGGATGTGCAATGATTCAAGAGTGACATGTATGAAGAATTATGAACGGTGGCTTTGCCACAAACACGATGTCAACTACATGATCATGCAAAGCAATATGACAATGATGGAGCGTGTCATAATAAACGGAACGGTGGAAAGTTGCATGGCAATATATCTTGGAACGGCTACAGAAATACCATAATAGGTAGGTATGGTGGCTGTTTTGAGGAAGGTAAATGGTGAGTGTATGGTACCGGCGAAAGTTGCACGGTAAAAGAGAGGCTAGCAATGGTGGAAGGGTGAGAGTGCGTATAATCCATGGACTCAACATTAGTAATAAAGAACTCACATACTTATTGCAAATATCTACAAGTAATCAAAACCAAGCACCATGCGCATGCTCCCAGGGGAAGGGTTGGTAGGAGTTAACCATCGCGCGATCCCGACCTCCACACATAAGGATGACAATCAAAGAGATACCTCATGCTTCAAATTTGTTACACAACGGTTACCAAATGTACATGCTATGGGACTCACAAACCTCAACACAAGTATTTCTCAAATTCACAATTACTCCACTAGCATGACTCTAATATCACCATCCTCATATCTCAAAACAATCATAAAGAACCAAATTCTCATAGTATTCAACGCACTTTTTATGAAAGTTTTTATTATATCCCCCTTGGATGCCCATCATATTAGGACTAAATTCATAACCAAAAAAAATTACCATGATGTTCTAAAGACTCTCAAAATAATATAAGTGAAGCATGATTGTTCATAAATTTCTTCAAAATAAAACCACCGCCGTGCTCTAAAAAGATATAAGTGAAGCACTAGCGCAAATGACAAACTACTCCGAAAGATATAAGTGAAGATCAATGAGTAGTTGAATAGTTATGCAACTATGTGAAGACTCTCTAAAATTTAAGAATTTCAGATCTTGGGATATTATTCAAACAGCAAGCAAAACAAAATAAAACACGCTCCAAGCAAAACACATATCATGTGGTGAATAAAAATATAGCTCCAAGTAAAGTTACCAATGAACGAAGATGAAAGAGGGGATGCCTTCCGGGGCATCCCCAAACTTAGGCTCTTGGTTGTCATTGAATATTACCTTGGGGTGCCTTAGGCATCCCCAAGATTAGGCTCTTGCCACTCCTTATTCCATAGTCCATCGAATCTTTACCGAAAACTTGAAAACTTCACAACACAAAACTCAACAGAAAACTCGTAAGCTCTGTTAGTATAAGAAAATAAATCACCACTTTTGGTACTGTTGTGAACTCATTATAAATTCATATTGGAGTAATATCTACTGTATTCCAACTTCTATATGGTTCATACCCTCCGATACTACTCATAGATTTATCAAAATAAGCAAACAACACATAGAAAATAGAATATGTCAAAAACAAAACAGTCTGTAGTAATCTTTAACTCTTAAATACTTATGTAACTCCGAAAATTCTGAAATAAATTGTTGTACCTGAGGAATTTGTCTATTAATCTTCTGCAAAAAGAATCAACTTAAAATCACTCTTCTGTAAAAAATTAGAACTATTCTCGTGAGCGCAAAGTTTTTGTTTTTTACAGCAAGATCGCATTAACTTTCACCCAAGTCTTCCCAAAGGTTCTACTTGGCACTGTATTGAAACAAAAGCTATAAACATGATTAATATAGTAGCTTAATCATGTGGACACACAAAAACAATAGGGGTAAATGTTGGGTTGTATCCCAAAAAGCGCTTTTCTTTAATGCCTTTTTAGCTAGGCATGATGATTTCAATGATGCTCACATAAAAGATAAGAACTGAAACACAAAGAAAGCATCATGAAGAATACGACTAGCACATTTAAGTCTAACCCACTTCCTATGCATAGGGATTTTATGAGCAAACAATTCATGGGAGCAATAATCAACTAGCATTGAGAAACAATAAAACGGGGCTAGCTATGCCCCTCCACAGCGATTTGACCTCTTCAGTCGTTGGATTCTGCATACAAACGCAGCAGATCGCTCAACTATCCCACAGTGCACGCATGGGACTTTTTTATCTCGCCATCTCCCGAGGGTCATGACTGGCCCACATCTATGGGCTGCTGCTCCGGTGACCGACTTGGACGTCCTCACGTTAATCGGGTCGAGGATCCGTCAATGGGCCGCAGTTTCTCTCTTATGTACGAATTGGGTGTTAATATGTGGGCTTCTTCTATGCAGTTGTCTCATGGATCGTCGCGCACGAGATGACGGTTGATTGGTGGTGGCGGCCGGCGATGTGGAGCAGGTGGAGGTGCGGCACCAGCAACGACTTGAGAGTACGAAGAAAGAAGAGGAGTGCTTTGATCCATCTAACACAGCTGCTTAGGAGGAGATAAGGGATTGAAGAAGACATGGGATCCGATCCAGGTGTCCATCGCTGCACCATCTGGCTGCAACATCTACGATTTACCACAGTCTGCGCCTTCTGTCATGGTAAGATTTCGTTATGAGTTGTTACTATGATTCCTGCATGGTACAATTATTTTGTTCTGCTCCAATTAACACTCAGATCTTAGTTAGTTCGTGCTGCGAACCTTCCGCTGCCAACTCCCTCTGGATGCCCACTCAACTCCAAATTAATGGAAAAGCAAGCAAGCGACATGAGCAAATTGTACCATGTAGCTTGGCAGTCCCATCATGATTATAGATATATATATGTTGTTTGCCATCACAAAAAATGCAGTACAATATGATTAAAAATATATATGTGTATACACTGCCTCCGTGGAGACCCTATTTTTATTGTTTTTTGTTTACGGGCTGTTTCTATGTTGCTCCTTCAATGTATGGTTGCGAGCTCTCTTGAGCATTGGTGTGGCCGCCAGCAAGCACTCGTGGCGCTTTAGGCCTCGGTTCATTTATTCGTGTCCTGTGCGAGGTCTAGGTTAGCTAGGGATTTTTTTTGCCATTCGACGAGGACGGTTCGTTTTGTATTTTATTTTAGTAAATATTTGTACAATTGGTGATTCGCACTACCTTAGTGATGTCTTCATAAACAATGACGCACTCCCTGGCATGTTTAAGAAAAAACATATTTCTGCTTGGATTTCTCCATTGTTAATTCAATTGTTACAACGGTGGTTCTGCATCTAAATCTTTACGACAGTAGGCTAAACATGGAGACGGAGTGTGGTCGTTAATTTTCATTTGCTTCGATGAGAACATATAGCAAAACCTCTTTATCTTATGAATCCTCCTTTGTATTGACGGGTGCTGACATTACTCCCTCCATCCGCGAATAAGTGTACTTCTAGGTTTTGTCCTAAGTCAAAGCTTTAAAATTTTGACCAACTTTATAGGAAAAAGTAGCAGCATTTATGACACTAAATTAGTATCACTAGATCCGTTTTAAAATGTACTTTCATAATATACTAATTTTATGCCATATATATTACTACTCTTTTCTATAAAATTGATTAAACTTTTAAAAGTTTGACTTATGTCAAACGCTAGAAGTGCACTTATTCGCGGATGCAGGGAGTATTTATTATGGCCTTTCATCTAATATACTCTAATTTGGATGTAACAAATATTTATAATACCAAGAATTTTATTTTCAAATTTTTATGTCATTTCATTCTTAAGATGAACGGGCGCGGCAACGCGCGCTATCATGTTCTAGTAGGAAGGTAAAACAAGCATAACTTCAAGATTTTCAGCATATAGAGATGGAACTTGATATTATTGCAATTCCTACAAGCATACATTCCTCCCTCATAATAATTTTTAG
This sequence comes from Triticum aestivum, assembly GCF_018294505.1. NCBI lineage: Eukaryota > Viridiplantae > Streptophyta > Magnoliopsida > Poales > Poaceae > Triticum > Triticum aestivum. Next base: position 417,445,331 of record NC_057804.1, read on the forward strand.
TAGCATCATGAATGAATTCAACAATATAACTATCACATAAAGCATTTTTTTCATGAGGCACAAGCATAGAAATTTTATTTCTCTTCACATAAGCAAATTTCTTCTCATGAATAGTAGTGGGAGCAAACTCAACAAAACAACTATCATGTGAGGCATAATCCAATTGAAAATTAAAGTCAAGATGACAAGTTTCATGGTTATCATTATTCTCTATAGCAAACATGTCATCACAATAATCATCATAGATAGCAATTTTGTTCTCATAATCAATTGGAACCTCTTCCGAAATAGTGGATTCATCACTAAATAAAGTCATAACTTCTCCAAATCCACTTTCATAATTATCACAATAAAATTCAACACCCTCCAAAATAATGGGATAATTACTTTCTAAAGTTGATACTCTTCCAAACCCACTTTCATCAATATAATCATCATAAATAGGAGGCATGCTTTCATCATAATAAATATTCTCATCAAAACTTGGGGGACTAAAAATTATCATATTCATCAAACATAGCATCCCCAAGCTTATGGCTTTGCATATCATTAGCATCATGGATATTCAAGGAATTCATACTACAACATTGAAATCATGCTCATCATTCAAAGATTTAGTGCCAAACATTTTAATGCATTCTTCTTCTAACACTTTGGCACAATTATCGGAATCCTTATTTTCACGAAAGACATTAAAAATGTGAAGCATATGAGGCACCCTAATTCCATTTTTTTGTTTTCTATTATAAACTAAACTAGTGAAAAACAAGAAACCAAAAGATTCGATTGCTAGATCTAAAGATATACCTTCAAGCACTAACCTCCCCGGCAACGGCGCCAGAAAAGAGCTTGATGTCTACTACGCAACCTTCTTCTTGTAGACGTTGTTGGGCCACCAAGTGCAGAGGTTTGTAGGACAATAGCAAATTTCCCTCAAGTGGATGACCTAAGGTTTATCAATCCGTGGGAGGATTAGGATGAAGATGGTCTCTCTCAAACAACCCTACAACCAAATAACAAAGAGTCTCTTGTGTCCCCAACACACCCAATATAATGGTAAATTGTATAGGTGCACTAGTTTGACGAAGAGATGGTGATACAAGCGTAATATGGATGGTAGATATAGGTTTTATAATTTGAAAATATAAAAACAGCAAGGTAACTAATGATAAAAATGAACACAAAGGGTATTAAAATGCTTCGAAACAAGGCCTAGGGTTCATACTTTCACTAGTGCAAGTTCTCTCAACAAGAATAACATAATTAGATCATATAACAATCCCTCAATATGCAACGAAGAGTCACTCCAAAGTCACTATTAGTGGAGAACAAACGAAGAGATTATTATAGGGTACGAAACCACCTCAAAGTTATTCTTTCCCATCAATCCATTGGGCAATTCCCATAAGTGTCACAAACAGCCCTAGAGTTCGTAGTAAAATAACACCTTAAGACACTAATCAACGAAAACCCTAATGTCACCTTGATACTCCAGTGTCACCACATGTATCCGTGGGTATGATTATATGATATGCATCACACAATCTCAGATTCATCTATTCAAACCAACACAAAGAATTTCAAAGAGGGCCCCAAAGTTTCTACCGGAGAGTCAAGACGAAAACGTGGGCCAACCCCTATGCATAGATTCCCAAGGTCACGGAACCCGCAAGTTGATCACCAAAACATACATCAAGTGAATCAATATAATACCCCATTGTCACCGCGGGTATCCCACGCAAGACATACATCAAGTGTTCTCAAATCCTTAAAGACTGAATCTGATAAGATAACTTCAAAGGGAAAACACAATCCGTTACAAGAGAGTAGAGGGGGAGACACATCATAAGATCCAACTATAATAGCAAAGCTCGCGATACATCAAGATTGTGCCAAATCAAGAACACGAGAGAGAGAGAGAGAGAGAGATCAAACACATAGCTACTGGTACATACCCTCAGCCCCGAGGGTGAACTACTCCCTCCTCGTCATGGAGAGCGCCCGGATGATGAAGATGGCCAACGGTGATGATTCCCCCCTTCGACAGGGTGTCGGAACAGGGTCCTGATTGGTTTTTGGTGGCTATAGAGGCTTGTGGCGGCGGAACTCCCGATCTAGGTTTCTTTTCGGGGGTTTCTGTATTTATAGGAATTTTTGGCGTCGGTCTCGTGTCACGGGGTCTCCGAGTCATTGATACGTCTCCAACGTATCTATAATTTTTTATTGTTCCATGCTATTATATTACCCGTTTTGGATGTTTATGTGATTTACTTTACACTTTTATATAATTTTTGGGACTAACCTACTAACCGGAGGCCTAGCCCGAATTGCTGTTTTTTGCCTATTTCAGTGTTTTGAAGAAAAGGTATATCAAATGGAGTCCAAATGGGATGAAACCTTTGGGAGCGATTTTTTGGAACAAATGCAAACCTAGAGACTTGGAGTGGACGTCAAGCAATAAACGAGGCGGCCACGAGGGTGCCCGGCGCGCCCCGTGGGGGTGGGCGTGCCCCCACCCTCGTGGGCCCCTCAAGCGTCAACCGACCTACTTCTTCCTCCTATATATACTCCCGTACCCTGAAAACATCAGAAGCGACCACGAAAACCTAATTCCACTGCCGCAACCTTCTGTATCCACGAGATCCCATCTTGGAGCCTTCGTCGGCGCTCCGCCGGAGGGGGAATCGACCACGGAGGGCCTCTACATCATCTCCAAGGGCTCTCCTATGAGTTGTGAGTAGTTTACCACAGACCTTTGGGTCCATAGTTATTAGCTAGATGGCTTCTTCTCTCTCTTTGAATCTCAATACAAAGTTCTCCTCAATCTTCTTGGAGATCTATTCGATGTAACTCTTTTTGCGGTGTGTTTGTCGAGATCCGATGAATTGTGGGTTTATGATCAAGTTTATCTATGAGAAATATTTGAATCTCCTCTGAATTCTTTTACGTGTGATTAAGTTATCTTTGCAAGTCTCTTCAAATTATCAGTTTGGTTTGCCCTACTACATTGATCTTTCTTGCAATGGGAGAAGTGCTTAGCTTTGGGTTCAATCTTGCGGTGTCCTTTCCCAGTGACAATAGGGGCAGCAATGTAACACGCACGATGCGGCTATATCTCCCACGTGTCGAAGCACGACTTAGAGGCATAACCGCATTGTGGTTTTGTCGCAAGAAGGGTCATCGTCACACAATCCCATGTAATGAACAAGAAAGGGATAAAGAGTTGGCTTACAATCTCCACTTCACACAATACATAAATAAGATCATACATCATTCAGAGTGCACACATATAGTCCGACTACAGACGAAGCCAAAAGAAAAGAAGATAACCCAACTGCTAGATCCCCGATCGTCCTGACTGGGCTCCACTACTGATCATCTGGAAACGAAACATAGCAACGACCAAGATCTTCGTTGAGCCCCCATCTGAGCTCGGTTGCATCACCTGCACTGGTATCATCGGCACCTGCAACTGTTGTGATAGTATCTGGTGAGTCACGAGGACTCAGCAATCTCAAAACCCGCGAGATCAAGACTATTTAAGCTTATGGGTAGGAAGTGGTAATGAGGTGGAGTTGCAGCAAGCACTAAGCAAATATGGTGGCTAACATACGCAAATAAGAGCGAGAAGAGAGCAAACGGAACGGTCGTGAACTAGCAATGATCAAGAAGTGATCTTGAACTCCTACTTACGTCAAACATAACCCAAAACCGTGTTCACTTCCCGGACTCCTCCGAGAAGAGACCATCACGGCTACACACGCGGTTGATGCGTTTTAATTCGGATATGGTGTCAAGTTCTCTACAACCGGACATTAACAAATTCCCATCTGCCACATAACCGCGGGCACGGCTTTCGAAAGATAATATACCCTGCAGGGGTGTCCCAACTTAGCCCATCACAAGCTCTCATGGTCAACGAAGGATATTCCTTCTCCCAGGAAGACCCGATCAGACTCGAAATCCCGGTTTACAAGACACTTCGACAATGGTAAAACAAGACCAGCAAGACCACCCACTGTGCCGACAAATCCCGATAGGAGCTGCACATATCTCGTTCTCAGGGCACACCGGATAAGCTAAGCGTACATGTACCGACGTAATCCAAGTTGCCAAGGAATGGTCCCGCACGGTGCTCTAGTTTGGACCAACACTCAGAGGAGCACTGGCCGGGGGGGGGGGGTAAAATAAAGATGACCCTTGAGTCTGCAGAACCCAAGGGAAAAAGGCTTAGGTGGCAAATGTTAAAACCAAGGTTGGGCCTTGCTGGAGGAGTTTTATTCAAAGCGAACTGTCAAGGGGGTCCCATAAATCACCCAACCGTGTAAGGAACGCAAAATCAAGGAACATAACATCGGTATGACGGAAACTAGGGCGGCAAGAGTGGAACAAAACACCAGGCATAAGGCCGAGTCTTCCACCCTTTACCAAGTATATAGATGCATTATAATTAAATAAGAGATACTGTGATATCCCAACATAATCATGTCCATCATGGAGCAATCTTCAACTTCACCTGCAACTAACAACGCTATAAGATGGGCTAGGCAAAAGCGGTAACATAGCCAAACAACGGTTTGCTAGGAAGGGTGAAAAGGTTAGAGGCTGACATGGCAATATGGGAGGCATGGTAAACAAGTGATAGGTAACGCAGCATAGCGATAGAACGAAGCAACTAGCAAGCAAAGATAGAAGTGATATCGAGGGTAATGGTCATCTTGCCTGAAATCCCGCAAGGAAGAAGAACGAGTCCATGAAGAAGACAAACAGACGTAGTCGAACGAATCCTCACAACTCCGGAACGAAACCAAAGCTAACGAGAGAAGCAAACCGGAAAGAAGCAAACAATATGGTAAACACACAAGCATAAACATGTCATGATGCACAAACAAGTATGATGCATGTCCGGTTTAATGAGGCATGGCATGGAAAAGTGCAACAAACAATACTACAAGTTAAGTGGAGCTCAATATGCAACGAGTTGCATATTGAGAAACACCACATTCAAGTTATTTAGTTCGCTCTCGTTTAGGTACCAAACAATATTAAATGTTGATTAACATGGCAAGAGGTGAAGCATAATTAAACTAACTATTTAGGCAAGTTTAAATGAGGACGGAAACAACAAACAACAATTCCGGAAATCCCCATATGACATTTAGTAGTTTTAAAGCAAACAACAATTTTAAACATTTTAAATGTTGTTATCATGATGCGGATGACATAATCAAGGTTTATGCAATTTTTTATGAAAAAGTTGACATCTAATATGATAGGGAGCATTTGGTCACCATGGCGGAACAAAACGGGTGCCACGGCAACGAATCCGAAAATGACGCCACAACAACATATCGGTTCCGGTAGCTCACGGAGATACCGGTGCAAAAGGAAGTGAGCGTGAGCGAGTCATGCAAGGATGGTGGGGTGCTCCCGAATTCCAGGTTCCCACGGGACGGCGGCATGGCAAACGAGGAACGTGCAAAGACCTCTCTCAGACAGGGTGCAAACACGAGCATCTCATACAACACATAAGCATTCGTTCACGGGCGGGCGTCTCGGGGTTATACCTTTGAAGCGTGCATTTTCAGGGTGGAACGAGTTCGTAGTGGAAGTAGTCATTCACGGGCCGTAGTGGAGGTAGTCGTTTTTGCAACGGTAGTGGAAGTAGACGTTCACGGGAACGATAGAGGTACTCGCGATCTTGGCGAATCCAACATCTTTGGGGCGACGGTAGTTGTACATGTTCGTCTCGGAGAGGTACTTGATGCTTCATCGTGTAGTCGTACTCGAGGTCCTCGCACACTTGATGACTTCGGAAGAGGAACTTGGCACCCATGTTGTTGCGGCCATGGACTTGACGTCAACAGTGATAGGCAGCGGAGGGCACGCACAACAGGGCACGGCAGAGGTTGTGCATGGCAGCAACGGGTCGGCCAAAAGAGGCAGAGGCCATGGTGCCATGGATGAGCGGCAGCGGCGGATCCGGGTCGCGCGGGGGCGGATCCGGCTGGAGTCGGGATGAAGGCGAGCTCCAGCAGCGGGACTTGGTGGCGGGGCCGGCACGAGGGGACGGGGCAGCGTCGGGCGCGGGCGAACCAAGGAGGCTGGCGGCCCTGGCTCCTGCAGGAGGTGGGCGACTGCAAGGCGACGAGGAGAAGGCAGAGGGCGGCGCAGGAACATGGCAGCAGCTTGGCCAGGGGAACGACGGAGGCAGCGGCGGTCGCTAGTCGGCGAGGGGTTGGTGAGGCACGGAAGGAGGCCTCCAGGCGTTGGCGACCGGGCTCAAGGGGATCTCGCTCCTCTCTATGTGTGGGTGGCGGCGCGAAAGGAGAAGGAGACGAGCGAGAGGAAGGAGATCGAGAAGAGTGGCGGCGCGAGGGAAGCAGGAGGGGATCGAGGCAGTTGGGGATCAGGGAGAGAGCGTGGTCAGGCTAGGGTTAGGTAGGGCCGCGGCTGGGCCTTGGGCCGGCTTAGTTGGTCGGGCCTAAGAGGCCTGGCTGAGCTCTCTTCTCCCTCTCACTTTAATTAACAGAGAACTGGAAGAAAGGAAAGGAGAGAAGAGAAGGTTAGAGGAAGAATTTGGGCATGCGGTTAATTTTCCCGGACTCGCAAAAATGCGCTGGTTCCAAGGAAATAGAAATGGCCAAGATCGAACGATGTAAATTCAAACTCATTTGAATTTCACTCAAATGGGTTTGAACTAGGACTTGGTTTTTGAAGTGTCCAAAAATGTTGAGATTTTTGGTGGAGCTCCGAAAAATGATGAAAGAAATTATGGGCAAGGTTGGAGACCAAGAATTGAGATAACAACGGCATGGGATATTTTGCAAGTGGGTTATGGTTAATTCCAAACTAATGGAATATTTATTATAACTCCCTAAATATCGAGAGGATATGTTATAAAGAGAAATCACCATGTGAATCCCTCGATTTAAATGGATCGAAAAATCCATACAATTTACTAAAAGAGTTATAAAATTAATGACATGATGGCATGATGCAATGCAAAAGATGCAACAAACAAAACAAATCACACGACGAAACTCGGAGTAGCTGGAAGTCTTCTGTAGCGTCGGTCTCGGGGCGTTACAAGCAAGGCATGTATTGTATTGTTGCCATCGAGGATAAAAAGATGGGGTTTATATCATATTGCATGAGTTTATCCCTCTAGATCATGTCATCTTTCTTAATGCATTACTCTGTTCTTATGAACTTAATACTCTAGATGCAGGCAGGAGTCGGTCGATGTGTGGAGTAATAGTAGTAGATGCAGAATCGTTTCGATCTACTTGTCACGGACGTGATGCCTATATACATGATCATGCCTAGATAATCTCATAACTATGCGCTTTTCTATCAATTGCTCGACAGTAATTTATTCACCCACCGTAATACTTATGCTATCTTGAGAGAAGCCACTAGTGAAACCTATGGCCCCCGGGTCTATCTTTTATCATATAAGTTTTCCATATACTTTTATTTGCATCTTTTATTTCCAATCTATATCATAAAAATAACAAAAATATTTACCTTATCTTATTATCTCTATCAGATCACACTATCGCAAGTTACCGTGAAAGGATTGACAACCCCTTTATCGCGTTGGATGCGAGGTTCTTGTTTGTTTGTGTAGGTGCGTGGGACTTTTGAGGAGCCTCCTACTAGATTGATACCTTGGTTCTCAAAAATTGAGGGAAATACTTACGCTACTTTGCTGCATCACCCTTTCCTCTTCAAGGGAAAAACCAACGCAAGCTCAAGATGTAGCAAGAAGGATTTTTGGCGCCGTTGCCGGGGAGGTCTTTGCTCAAGTCAAGACATACCAAGTACCCATCACAAACTCATCGCCCTCACATTACATTATTTGCCATTTGCCTCTCATTTTCCTCTCCCTCACTTCACCCTTGCTGTTTTATTCGCCCTCTCTTTTCCAATCTCCTCTCTCTTTCGCTTGCCTTTTTGTTTGCTTGTGTGTTGGATTGCTTGTTATGATGGCGCAAGATAATACCAAATTGTGTGACTTTTCCAATAGCAATAATAATGATTTCCTTAGCACTCCGATTGCTCCTCTTAATGATGTTGGATCTTGTGAAATCAATGCTGCTTTGTTGTATCTTGTTATGAAAGATCAATTCTCCGGCCTTCCTAGTGAAGATGCCGCTACTCATCTAAAAAACTTTGTTGATTTGTGTGATATGCAAAAGAAGAAAGATACGGATAACGATATTATTAAATTGAAGTTATTTCCGTTTTCACTTAGAGATCGTGCTAAAACTTGGTTTTCGTCTTTGCCTAAGAATAGTATTGATTCATGGAATAAATGCAAAGATGCTTTTATCTCTAAGTATTTTCCTCCTGCTAAGATCATCTCTCTTAGGAACGATATTATGAATTTTAAACAACTTGATCATGAGCATGGTTCCCAATCTTGGGAAAGAATGAAATTAATGATTCGCAATTGCCCTACTCATGGTTTGAACTTATGGATGATCATACAAAAAAATTATGCCGGATTGAATTTTGCTTCTAGAAATCTTTTAGATTCGGCCGCGGGAGGCACTTTTATGGAAATCACCTTAGGAGAAGCTACTAAACTCCTTGATAACATTATGGCTAATTATTCTCAATGGCACACTGAAAGATCTACTAGTAAAAAAGTGCATGCTATAGAAGAAATTAATGTTTTGAGTGGAAAGATGGATGAACTTATGAAATTGTTTGCTACTAAGAGTGCTCCTATTGATCCTAATGATATTCCTTTGTCTACTTTTACTGAGAATAATAATGAATCTATGGATGTGAATTTTGTTGGTAGGAATAATTTTGGTAACAATGCTTATAGAGGAAACTTTAATCCTAGACCGTTCCCTAGTAATTCCTCTAATAATTATGGTATTCCTACAACAACTCTTATGGAAATTTTAATAGGACGCCCTCTGGTTTTGAGAATAGCGTTAAATATTTTATGATCTCTCAAAAGAATTTTAATGCTTTGCTTGAAGAAAAATTGCTTAAAGTTGATGATTTGGCTAGGGACGTTGATAGGCTTTCGCTTGATGTTGATTCTTTGAAACTTAGATCTTCTCCACCTAAGCATGATATCAATGAGTCTCTCAAGGCCATGAGAATTTCCATTGATGAGTGCAAAGAAAGAACCGCTAGGTTGCGTGCTAAGAAAGATTGCTTTGTAAAAGCGTGTTCTTCTAGTTTCCATGAAAATAATGATGAAGATCTAAAAGTTACTGATGTGTCCCCTATTAAATCCTTGTTTTGCAATATTAATCTTAATAATGATGGGACTGTAGATGAGTCAACTTTAGTTAAAAGGCATCCCAATAATTCGGAGTTTTTAGATCTTGATGCTAAATTTGGTAAAACTGGGATTGGAGAGGTCAACACTTTAAATAGCGTTGAACCCACTATCTTGGATTTCAAGGAATTTAATTATGATAATTGTTCTTTAATAGATTGTATTTCCTTGTTGAAATCCATGTTGAATTCTCCTCATACTTATAGTCAAAATAAAGCTTTTACCAAACATATTGTCGATGCCTTGATGCAATCTTATGAAGAAAAACTTGAGTTGGAAGTTTCTATACATAGAAAACTTTATGATGAGTGGGAACCTACTATAAAGATTAAAATTAAAGATCATGAGTGCTATGCTTTATGTGATTTGGGTGCTAGTATTTCCACGGTTCCGAAAACCTTATGTGATGTGCTAGGTTTCCATGAATTTGATGATTGCTCTTTAAATTTGCACCTTGCGAATTCCACCATTAAGAAACCTATGGGAAGGATCAATGATGTTCTTATTGTTGCAAATAGGAATTATGTGCCCATAGATTTTATCGCTCTTGATATAGATTGCAATCTTCCATGTCCTATTATTCTTGGTAGACCTTTCCTTAGAACGATTCGTGCAATTATTGATATGAAGGAAGGGAATATTAGATTCCAATTTCCATTAAGGAAAGGCATGGAACACTTCCCTAGAAAGAAAGTTAAATTACCTTATGAATCTATCATGCGAGCTACTTATGACACTAATGGAATCAGGATCTTTGTCGTCAGCTAGATATTTGCCGTCAGCTAGCTGACGGCAAAGAAGATCTTTGCCCTCAGCTTAATAGAAGTTGACGGCAAAGATCCTGTTGGCGGCAAATATCATGTTTGCCGTCAGTCAATCCTTTGCCTTCCGCTAGCGGACGACATAGAATATTTGTCGTCCGCTAGTGGACGGCAAATAATGAGGGTGGCCCACTAACGAGTAACACCTAACAGACACTTTCTTTGTCGTCCGCTAGCTGACAGCAAAGAAAGTGACCAAACTAACGTCCGTTAGCTAGGATCTTTGCCGCGGCAAAGAACCATGCCCTAACTAAAATCCATCGACGCCCGCCCGGCCGCGCCCCACATCTATCTGTCCCCTCTCTCTCTTCGCCCATGCCCGAGCTGCCGCCACCCCGCCCCCGTGCCGCCGCCTCCCCGCACCACCCCTGTCGCCGCGCCGCCCCAGCAGCCCCAGTGACCCCCCTTCCCCGCCCCGCGCCATCCCCGTCACCGTGATGTGCCGCCCCGGCCCGCCCCGTGCCTGAGCTGCCGCCAGACCGCTAGGGCTGGGGGCCGCCGGACCGCTGCCACCGCTGGCCGACGAGTTCCCCTCCCCCCTCCGTCCTCCCGCCCCTGAAGCTGCCGGATTCGAGGTACCTCCACCGCCCGACGCTCGACTCGCCGCCGCCGCTAGAGTAGGGCGCCGCCCCACTTCTCCATCACCGTGTACCCCCTGCTCTCCCCTCTTCCCCAACGTTGCTAGTTCGACTAGCAACCGCACCACCGCCCGGAGTCGTACCTGCAGCCGCCTCCCCGTTCCCCAAACAGGTAATGCTCCATCCCACCTTCATCCCGTTTTCTTCAGAAATTTCTTGCACTTTAATGTACTCTGAAGAAGTAATGGTAGTTAGATTTGGCTATGTTGCACACATCTTGCAAATCTTCAGGGTTAGGGAATAATGGCCCGGGAATTCCGACTCTGCATAATACCTATAAAGGGACAGAGGGAGTAACTATTTTTTTTGGTCAAATAGAGGGAGTAACTACTTCTTTGGTCAAACAGAGAGAAAAAGTAACTTACTCACTTTGCTAAAACAATAAAGAATGGTTATTGTCACAACTCTAATCTTACACTATACTGGTCAAAAAAGTTGATTAACATCCCAGTATTGGTATTTCCACACATTTGTTCTCACACCGTGCTGTATGCCTACTTTTGTTTTGAAAGTTGGGGGGCTTACCTGAAGAATTTTGTGGATCAGTCGAAATGTAGTTCAATATAAGTCTACCTGAAGCATATTTTAATTCTATCTGCTTTTCATAATTTCAGCATATGTAGTACAAAGGGATAATGTCTTTGTATGCATGACGATTATGGCATTGTTCATTTGTTTGCTTGCACTGATATAGGAGTTCAATGGTTGAAACCACTACAATTTTGTTTACTGTTTCTATTCTGTTCATCGCTTCTGAATCTGAAGAGTCTGGCATTTTCAATTCACTTCTATGAATGAACAAGGACACAACTGTAGTACTATTGGTATTCTCTCTATTAAACGAGCATGAATGTCTTTATTGTAGATAATTTTCAAGATAAATAACACGACACAATGGTACACTGATACGTCTCCAACGTATCTACTTTTCCAAACACTTGTGCCCTTGTTTTGGACTCTAACTTGCATGATTTGAATGAAACTAACCCGGACTAACGTTGTTTTCAGCAGAACTGCCACGATGTTGTTTTATGTGTAGAAAACAAAAGTTCTCGGAATGTCCTGAAAATCCTCGGAGGCAAGTTTAGGAAAATATAAAAAATACTGGTGGAAGAATCAAGACCAGGGGGGCCACACCCTGTCCACAAGGGTGGGGGTGCACCCACCCCCACTGGGCGCGCCCCCTGTCTCGTGGGCCCCCTGAGGCTCCGCCGACCTCAACTCCAACTCCATATATTCCGTCTCGCGGGGAAAAAAATCAGAGAGAAAGTTTCATCGCGTTTTACTATATGGAGCCGCCGCCAAGCCCTAATCTCTCTCAGGAGGGCTGATCTGGAGTCCGTTCGGGGCTCTGGAGAGGGGGATTCGTCGCCGTCGTCATCATCAACCATCCTCCATCACCAATTTCATGATGCTCACCACCGTGCGTGAGTAATTCCATCGTAGGCTTGCTGGATGGTGATGGGTTGGATGAGATTTACCATGTAATCAAGTTAGTTTTGTTAGGGTTTGATCCCTAGTATCCACTATGTTCTGAGATTGATGTTGCTATGACTTTGCTATGCTTAATGCTTGTCACTAGGGCCCGAGTGCCATGATTCCAGATCTGAACCTATTATGTTTTCATGAATATATGTGCGTTCTTGATCCTATCTTGCAAGTCTATAGTCACCTATTATGTGTTATGATCCGACAACCCTGAAGTGACAATAATCGGGATACTTCTCGGTGATGACCATAGTTTGAAGAGTTCATGTATTCACTATGTGCTAATGCTTTGTTCCCGTTCTCTATTAAAAGGAGGCCTTAATATCCCTTAGTTTCCACTAGGACCCCGCTGCCATGGGAGGGTAGGACAAAAGATGTCATGCAAGTTCTTTTCCATAAGCACGTATGACTATATTCGGAATACATGCCTACATTACATTGATGAATTGGAGCTAGTTCTGTGTCACCCTATGTTATAGCTATTACATGAGGAATCGCATCTGACATAATTATCCATCACTGATCCAATTCCTACGAGCTTTTCACATCTTGTGCTTTGCTTATTTACTTTTCAGTTGCTATTGTTACAATTACTACAAAACCCAAAAATATTACTTTTGCTACTGTTACCTTTATTATCATACTACTTTGCTACTAAATACCTTGCTGCAGATACTAAGTTATCCAGGTGTGGTTGAATTGACAACTCAACTGCTAATACTCAATAATATTCTTTGGCTCCCCTTGTGTCGAATCAATAAATTTAGGTTGAATACTTTACCCTTGAAAGCTGTTGCGATCCCCTACACATGTGGGTTATCAAGACTAATTTCTGGTGCCGTTGTCGGGGAACATAGCTCTGTTCTTTGAGTCACTTGGGATTTATATCTGTTGATCACTATGAAGAACTTGAAAGACGCAAAAACCAAGATTTTGCTCTCAACTACAAGGGGAGGTAAGGAACTGTCATCTAGCTCTGCACTAGATTCTCCTTCTGTTATGAGTAACTTTGCGACACCTAAAGCTGCTACTTCTATGAATTTTGATATGTCGCATGTTATTGATGATGCCACTTCTGCTATGCATGATACTTATGATGAAACTACTTCTGTGTGTGATACTACTTTGCCATTAGGTGAATTTCTTGATGAACGACTTGCTAGGGTTAGAGAGAATGAAATTATTGAAGATGCTATTATTGATGATAGTGATGATGAAAGTTCTCCCCTGATTATGAATTACCTGTTGTTCCTGAGGGTTATGTTATGAATGAGGAAGCTGCTAGAGCTATCTTTGCTTGTAAAGATAGATATGATCTTAAGAAATTATTAGCTAAATGGAAGCAGCAGTCTCTTAATGCTAGAATGAAACCTGACCCTGCTTTTGCTACTTTGCCTATATGTGTTACTAATAAGGATTATGAATTCTCTGTTGATCCTGAGATAATTATTTTGGTTGAATCTGATCCTTTTTATGGCCTTGAAACTGAAACTGTTGTGGCACATCTTACCAAGTTGAATGATATAGCCACCCTGTTTACTAATGATGATAAATCTCGCTATTACTATATCCTTAAGATATTTCCGTTCTCATTAAAGGGTGATGCTAAGACTTGGTTTAATTCTCTTTGTCCAGGTTGTGTGCGTAGTCCCCAGGATATGATTTATTACTTCTCTGCTAAATATTTCCCTGCCCATAAGAAACAAGCTGCCTTGCAGGAAATATATAATTTTGTGCAAATCGAAGAAGAGAGTCTCCCACAAGCTTGGGGGAGGATTCTTCGGTTACTTAATGCTTTGCCTGCTCATCCTCTTAAGAAAAATGAAATACTTGATATCTTTTATAATGGACTAACCGATGCTTCCAAGGACTACTTGGATAGTTGTGCTGGTTGTGTTTTCAGGGAAAGAACAGTCGACGAAGCTGAATTACTATTGAATAATATGTTAACTAATGAAAATAATTGGACTCTTCCTGAGCCAATTCCTGAGGCAATTCCTGAACCAATTGAGCCAACTCCTGAGCCTATTCCTAAACCCACTCTGAAGAAGAGAGGTGTTTTATTTCTCAGTCCTGAAGATATGCAAGAGGCAAAGAAATCAATGAAATAAAAAGGTATAAAAGCTGAAGATGTTAAGAATTTACCACCTATTGAAGAAATACATGGTCTTAATATACCATCTGTTGAAGAACCACATTGTCTTGATAACCCGACACAGGTAGTAATGGTAAATTCTCTCTGTAGATATGATAAAGTTGAAATTCCCTCTACTAAATTTCATAGCCCATGCTTAGATGAATTTGATGACTTTATGGCTAGACAAGAAAGTTTTAATGCTTATGTTGGTAGAGAATTAAAGAATAACGCTTTCGAGATAGGACGCGTGAATGATTATATGGCTAGAGTTAAAGGTGAACTTAAACTCGTTAGAAAATATGCGTCTATGGTTGCTACTCAAGCTGAGCAAGTACTTAAAGCTCAAAATGATTTGCTTGATGAATTAAATAATAAACCTGATTTTGCTATTAGAGTGGCTACTAGAACTGGTAGAATGACTCAGGAACCTCTGTATCATGAAGGCCACCCTAAGAGAATCGAACAGGATTCTCAGAGAAATAATTTAGAGGCACCTAGTTCTTCCAAAAAGAAGAAAAAGAAAGACGATAGGACTTTGCATGCTTCTAGTGAACCTGTTGTAGACACACGTGAGAATCCCAATGATATTTCTATTTGATGCTGAAACACAATCAGGTGATGAACATGAACCTAGTGATAATGTTAATGATAATGTTCATGTCGATGCTCAACGTAGCAAAAATAATGAAGTAGAGATTGAACCTGAAGTTGATCTTGATAACCCACAACCAAAGAATCAACGTTATGATAAGAGAGATTTTGTTGCTAGGAAGTACGGTACAGAAAGAGAACCATGGGTTCATAAACCCATGCCCTTTCCTCCTAAACCATCCAAGACAAAGGATGATGAGGATTTTGAGCGCTTTGCTGAAATGATTAGACCTACTTTCTTACGTATGCGCTTAACTGATATGCTTAAAGTAAATCCTTATGCCAAGTATATGAAGGATATCATTACAAATAAAAGAAAGATACCGGAAGCTAAAATTTCCACCATGCTTGCTAATTACACTTTTAAGGCTAGAATACCAAAGAAACTTGGAGATCCGGGAGTACCAACTATACCATGCTCCATTAAAAGAAATTATGTTAAAACTGCTTTATGTGATCTTGGAGCCGGTGTTAGTGTTATGCCTCTTTCTTTATATCGTAGACTTGAATTGAATAAGTTGACACCTACTGAAATATCTTTGCAAATGGCTGATAAATCAGCTGCTATACCTGTCGGTATTTGTGAGGATGTGCTTGTTGTGGTTGCAAATGTCACTATCTTAACGGACTTTGTTATTCTTGATATTCCCGAGGACAATAGTATGTCGATTATCCTTGGTAGACCTTTTTTGAATACTGCAGGGGCTGTTATTGATTGCATCAAAGGCAATGTCTCTTTTCATGTTAATGGTAATGAGCATACGTTACACTTTCCGAGGAAACAATCTCAAGTTCATAGCATCAATTCTATTGGAAAAGTTCCAACTGTCATTATTGGAGGTTCTGAATTTCCTCTCCCTACTGTCAAGAAAAAGTATGATATTCTTATTGTTGGGGATTTTCATATCCCCGTTGAGGTAACTTAGTGTTATTCGAAATTTCTTCGGTTCCGTGTTACTCGGAATGAGTTTTTTAACAAGACTTGATCAACCTTGTTAGTGGATTCATTTTGATGATCATGAGATGGATGAAACTAGAAGGCACAACCTTCTGTACTCTCTTTTTACTTTCTGTTATTTAGAATAAATAAAGCAAAAATAGTATTATCCGTCTGTTTTCTAAATTATCCATGCAATAAAAAATATCCCGAAAATAAAAGTGCTCCAAATGCCCTGCAAATTTAGTATGATTTTTTATGGAATATTTGAGGATTTTAGGCACTGAAATCACTGCGGGAGGGGCAAGCACCAGGCCACGAGAGTGGAGGGCGCGCCCACCCACCCTGGGCGCGCCCACCTATCTCGTGGGCCCCTAGTGGCCCCCCTCCACTTATGTCAGCACCCACACACTCCATCTTCTTCCCAAAAAAATCCCCATCCAGCTCAAGCACGAGTTCTAGCTCATTTTGCTGCGATTTTCGATCTCCTTGCTCAAAGCTCCATTCACAAAACTGCTTTGGGAGATTGTTGCTTGGTATGTGACTCCTCCATTGGTCGAATTAGTTTTTGTTCTAGTGCTTTATTCATTGCAAATTTTTGCTGCATAGGTGACCCTATTCTTGAGCTTGCATGCCAATATTATGAGGTCCCAAGTAGTTCTAATGCATGATATAGGCTCTAGGCACTTGTAGGAGTAGTTGCTACCAATCTTGTTTAGTTTTATTCACTTTTATTTTGAAGTTACTAAAATTTCAGAAAATTTTCAGAAAAAGAATTATGTCTAGGAGAATGTACCAAGGTGGTTCCTCAATAAAGAAAGGACCCAGGATTGCTATACGTGAGCAAGACGTTGAACTACCGAGGGATGCAGAAGTACGGGCTTGTGAGTGGCCATCTGATGATTTTATGGTCGAAGCAGGATTTAAGGAGGAATATGACGCATATGTGCGTAATGCCGATCTGGAAGAATTCTTACAAGATAATTGTCCTCAGTACTATCAATTGACTGATTCATTTGTGCGAAGGTTTAAATATAAATATACACGTAATTCTCCGAGTGTCCTATTTGATATCTATGATACATCTTATACCATGGACTTAGAGGATTTTACAACTACTTGCAAACTTCCACCGTGGGGCAATATTAATGATCCCCACAAATCTGAATTTAGAGATTCCCTTGCTAGTATCACTGTGGGAGAATCAAGGGACATAGCACAAGCTACCATAGGGAGCATTCACTTTCCTGCTATACATTATTTTGCTCTTTTCATTGGTAGATGCATTAACGGTAAAGATGAAGCATGTCATATGTGTGTCCCTGATCTTTGTGTCCTCAAGAGTGTTGTGTTAGGTTGTAAAGATTATAACTTGGGGGCAATAGTTGCACGTAGGTTGCATAAAAGTGGTACAACTGGAGATTTATTTGGAGGAATTTATGCGACCCGTGTGGCTAATTATCTTGGTATAGCCCCACGAGAGGGGGATATGATGTTGCCTCCTGCTTATTTAGATTATGACGCTATGGTCCAACATCATCTTCTTAAGAGGAATGAACAATTCCTCCAGTATCGACTAATCTTTGACAGACGTAGTGCTGTCCATGTTACTCTTCCTGCTCCTTCCCTTTTTGATTATCAGGCAAAAGGAATATATGTTGTTACCAGGGAGGAAGCAGCTGAACACGAGGGGAGAGCGGAGGCGGCTTGCCAACATGCCGCAGCTCAGGAGGCATTTGCTGCTGCATCTCAGCACGACCCCAGTTACAACTACGGATATCAGCCAGGCTACCCTTGGCATTAGACCAACTTAGGCCAAAAGCCTAAGCTTGGGGGAGTACGTATTTCTCACCGACTTTACATTCATGTTCACACACTATTCTAGTCATCGGTGCTCATACTCTTTCATTGTATTATCCATGCTAGTTTAATTTTCTTTTTCTAGTTTTATTTTTGTGTGTTTGATAAACCTTAAGAAAAACCAAAAAAAAATAGTTAGTTTAATTTCCATGCTTGTAGTCGAGTTAAAATGAAAACCCAAAAAAAGATTTACCGTTCTTCTTTTACTTGTTGGGAGCTTTCCCGTGTAAATAGTTTTCTTTTCTTTTCTTTCCTTTGGGGGTCGAGAGTAGAAGACCATATCGAAAATGCTTAGTGGCTCTCATATGCATGATTGTTTATTTAACTTAGAGCCCATATTACCTTGTCCTCTCTCTTAAGTTGAATGCTTGCAGATTCCAGCTTAGTCCAATGCACGTGCACTAATATTATTATACACATCGTTCGGTCGTGCAAGTGAAAGGCAATAATAACGATATATGATGGACTGGTTGAGATGAGAAAAGCTGGTATGAACTCGACCTCTCTTGTTTTTGTAAATATGATGAGTTCATCGTTCCTGATTCAGCTTATTATGAAGTAAACATATTTGCAATGACATTTAGAGATTATAGTTGCTTGTGCCATGCTTGATTAGCTATGAGTTACAATGGTTTACCTTGCGTGCCAACATGCTATTAGAATGATTGTGATGTGGTATGATGGGATGGTATCCTCCTTTGAATAAATTGAGTGACCCGACTTGGCACATGTTCACACATGTAGTTGAAACAAATCAGCATAGCCTTCACGATATTTATGTTCATGGTGGATTATATCCTACTCATGTTTGTACGCGGTGTGAATTAATTTTAATGCATGTTTATGACTGTTGTCGCTCTCTCAGTTGGTCGCTTCCCAGTCTTTTGCTAGCCTTCACCTGTACTAAGCGAGAATACTTCTTGTGCATCCAAACTCCTTAAACCCCAAAGTTATTCCAATGAGTCCACCATACCTTCCTATACGTGGTATCTACACTACAAAAAAATACACTTCCGTGATGATACGTGTTTGTCACAGTAGGTCGCGTTTTTTGTCATGCATGTACATCCATGACAATTTTATGACAGAATCAAGATAGTCATACATGTGCTGTCGTAGAAGTGTTCCATGACATTACCAAAATTATCATCACGAAAGTGTCCACTTCCATGATGATAAATCACGCGTCACAGAAGTGCTTTCATCAAGGGTGACCGACACGTGGCATCCACCGTAACGGAACGCCGTTAAGCTATCGGGTCGGGTTTTGGCTCCGATAACCCGTTATCAGCCCCGACCAATGGGGATTTTCCACGTGTAAAATCATCATTGGCTGGAGGAAACACGTGTCGGCTCACCATTGGGACAGATGTCATCCGTTCATTGGACCAAAGTCACCTATGATACGGCGACATGTGGCACGGCCCAACAGAGGCCCATTCCTGTGAAAAGGCCGGCCCGTTTGACTTGGTCAAAAGGTGGCGGCCCGGTCCACGGAAAGCCTGTTAACAGCCTGTTCGCATATAGCCCATTTACAGCCTGCTAACCCAGGGCCCGTTACGCCCTATCCGAATTAGGCCCGATAGCGTCAACCGGGCCATCCAATATGATTCAGCCCGTTTTAACTTCCGGCCCATGTGTGGCCCATGACTTCTTTTGGGCCATATGAGGACCTTTGTGACTCTTGGCCCATTAACGGCCCGTGGTGAAACTGGCCCGTAATGAACAGTGTATCACTTTATACCCATTAATGGCCCGTTATTCCATTGGGCCGTTTCCAGCCCAAGTTATCTTTCGGCCTTCTCAGGGCCCATTGATTCTTGGGCTCATTTGCAGCATTCGGTTACATACGGCGCGTTACTGTCATTTTCTGCTTGTGGGCCAAATTAAGCCCATCGTTACAGTCGGCCCATTTGCGGACCGTTAATACGTTGGGCCGTTTTCATGTCAAAAAAACCCGTTGGGCTGTTTTCATAGAGTTATCAAATACGACCTATTAACGGCCCGTTATGGTCCACGAATAGTACGACCCATGATTGGCGAAATGATGATACACCCCGTAGAAGGCCCATGGATCCTACGGCCCGTATGAGGCCCATGGATAGTATGGCCCGTAGAAGGCCCATGGATCGTACGGCCCGTAGAAGACCCATGGACCCTACGGCCCGTAGAAGGCCCATGGACCCTAAGGCCCGTATAGAAGGCCGATGGATCCTACGGCCTGTATAGAAGGCCAATGGATCCTATGGCCGGACGAAGGCCCATGGATCATACGGCCTGCAGGAGGCCCATGGTTACAACAGTCTGTGTGTTGCCACGATTATTTTGGCCTAGTTACCAAAAATAGGCTATTGTGGCCACTAGAAAAACACAGAAAAAGAACTGCAGTGACTACAAGCAAACAACTAAACAAGACAATAAGGAAATAAATAAGCAAGCAATTAAGGCTAGCCTATTACCGTTATTGCACATATTACATCCACTGGGCATCAAAGTTCGCCACCAGTGCAAATATAGGGAACAAAGCAGCATATTACATACACTGCCGTCAAAATTGGCCACCACTGCAAATAAACGCGGTAGCAAAACAAGAGCATAACTGAAACAACTTCAGAAGAGCTCAAGAAACGTTATCCTGGGTATCCACCATGCTGGCAATAAGCTTAGAAAGCTGATTAGCTTTGTCTCGTTTGGCGCTAAAATCCTCCAACGCTTGCTGTTGCACTAGAAAGTATGCATCTGAATGCTCCAAGGACTTCCGCAGTCCTTCTGCTTCTTGTCGCAGCACAGCTGATCGATGTCTTTCAGCTTGTAGTTGAGACTCAAGAAACCGAACTGATTCACACAGTGAGTTTGAATAGCGTGTGCACGCGGTAGTGGCCAGTAACTCGAACACTAAACCAAGACAGGACTTTGGGGTTGTCTCGCTGTCTTCAAGATAGTCTTCCTTAGCTGTTTTATCAGCTTTGTTGGAGACCAACAAGGATGTGTCACTATCCTGAACCTTATCTGCATTACTTCCTTTACCATTGCTTAATAAGGCACTCTTCCCCAATATTCTGTCAGCATTCTAAAAGAAGAAACAAGCAGATACATAACAAGTTTAGCATGTACTAGTATATGAAACTCATTTCGGTGAACCAGTTCATTAGTAAGGTGGAAAGGATTAAACTACCAAGTCTTCTATTGCCAAGTACTAGTACATAATAAAAGCATCAAATAAACATATATCTATGTCCTATGGTCACTGCATTGTCTTGCCAAATCAAAATAGAGACACGGTTCAAATCATATCAGTTCAAGACAAAGCAGCAGTGAAAGAATACAAAGCATGGGAAACTACATGGCACAACAAGATTTCAGATGGGTACCACGGATCTACATGTACAACAACACTATTGTCTCTATTGATGCTAGTAATGTGCATGATATGAAAGTCAACTATATACACAATTGAAATTGAAATCAACAGAGCTATTGATAAGAGCAAACCTATTAAAGAAACATGTGTGAACATACCTGCTGTGCCATTGGAGTTTCGATTGGATCCTTCAATTTAAAAATAAGTTTGTATGAGTAAATACAGTGATACAAGGGCAAAGAAATCATAGTTAAAAAAGGCACGCCTAAGCGAGCACTTAAGCGCGCCTAGGCTCTAGGCGTTGGCAAAACGCATTGCGCATAACTACGCATAATCTATGCATACCTGCGCATAAGCATGCGCTTTGGCCAGTAAAGCGCAAGGCAGTGGCAAAACGCACAATTAACGCCGAGCGCTTTTTTGAACTATGATAGCAATGGAATCTTAAATTAGAACAGTTGTTCTTCAGGTTTAGGCACTTGTTCTACATGAACAGAGTACAGTAAGATGCAAGAATAAAATACTTTAAAATAGAAAATGAGCTC
This sequence comes from Triticum aestivum, assembly GCF_018294505.1. Classification (NCBI taxonomy): domain Eukaryota; kingdom Viridiplantae; phylum Streptophyta; class Magnoliopsida; order Poales; family Poaceae; genus Triticum; species Triticum aestivum. The sequence goes on from NC_057804.1 coordinate 417,467,079, forward strand.
ATAGACCTTACCACATTCTTGGTTCGGCACCAGTACAGAACAAGGTGTTCCCAGTCATCGTCCAGTAAATGTGTCTCAGGAGAACGTAAGGGAATTTGATGAGTTTCTTTGCCGGTGAAGTACGTTTTCTTCAGGTAATTCCGATACTTCCACCAAGCATTCTTGAAGATAGCAGAGGTATGAGCACAGGTTACCTCATCCTGAGTTTCCAAATCGGTCCTTCTCTATAGAGAAAAATGGGAAAATTTGTTGTATTATAACCATCATGGAGGTAGGATGTATGGGACGAAGCAAAGTAATTGCCATGAATAACATTACTTACACATAACTCCTGGACAAACACCTGCAACTGGCATTTTCCTTCATCTTCAGTATAATATTTCCAAGATGGGAAGATATGCACATACGATTTAACAACATCAAATGCGATAGATGCTAAACTACGACTGGCTGGTTGTGCTTCCTCCATAGGAATAGGCGTACTAACTAGTGGAGTTGGGGTTCGCCATGATAGTACTGGCCCTTTGGGCACTGGAGCTGCCTTACTAATTGCTCTTGTTTGGGAGCTCTGTGGTGGAGATGGTGCTGTGTCAACAGGAACTGGGTTACTATCGGCTGGGGTTGGGGTTAGATTGGGTGAAGTTGGTTCTCTGTCCATCACAGTAGGGGTACAATCTGCTAGAGTTTGTGTTATTTGTGGTAGGGCTGGTTCTTGTGCATGTACAACCGGGGTGCTATCTCCACCAAGAGGTAGCACTGTTTTATTTAAAGACCATGTTTTTATTCCGCTAGATACTGGCATCACCCGCTCCAATTCAAATGGATGATAAACAGGAAACATAGTTGAATGTACAGACATTGTATGAGAGACAGATGCAATAGATAGTGTGGAAAAAAGAGGGCATGAAATAGTTGACATGTATATTTTTTAACTAAAATGGATAGCATGACATAATTTCACATATATGATGTCTATCTAAACTGGATAGCATAGCATAACATAATTCAAAGATATGATGAATAACTAAACAGGATCGCATGACATAATTCACCTACCTGTTATCTAAGTAATCAGGATCGCATCATTTAATTCACATATGTGATTTATATGCTAAACTGAGGGCATTCGATATGATGTCTGAACTAAGAACATGGTGTTGAATATTGTGTATATGATGTCTAAACTATGCAATGCAAGACACCGTATGCATGATATGAGCAGTATAACCGTGCCAAGTTAGAGCATACACCTTAGTGGGGGAATAGGACTGGTCATCTGTCTCTGAATCCATCTCTGAGGAGCTATCGGGACCCAACAAGAGATCTGATTCAACAGGTAGCACTGTCTGCTCTGAAGGCCTTGTTTTCACTCTAGATTTTTCCATATCCCACCCAAATGGCTGATTCACAGGAAGAGTAGTTTAATGTACAAACATTGTCGACAAATGGAAATGTAATGAAGAAAAGGATGGGCAAGATTTCATTCAAATATATGATGCCTGGTTAAACAGGATGGGATTGCACATTTCACATATATTATGGCTGGCTAAAAGACATGAGACTGCATAATTCCCATATATGATATAGAAACTAAACAGGTGGCATTACAGAACATGTCTAAACTAAGCAGATGACATATATGATGTCAAAAGTAGGCACTGCAAGGCAACATATGCATGATATGACTAACATCATCATGCCAAGTTAGAACAAACACCTTGGGGGGTAAATAGGAGTGGTCAGCGGCGTCTGAATATGCCTCGGAACAGATATCTTCCTCTGGATTACAATCTGGAGAGGGGTGGGGAGGGTTTGCCATTGAACCCACCATGGAGCGATGTCTGCATGACATTGTATTGCCACGCAAAACTCTTCTCCTTTTCTCTACATGTTCAGCATGACTGTGTACAATATCTGGCATGCATACGAAAAAAATATGGTGAGATTATGTAAGGAGAGCATGCAGAAATTTAGAGTGATGGTAACAACCAGTGGATCGGCGTTTTTCCGTCGAACCAAAATAGCCCTAATGGATCGACGTGAATGTATAGTGATAAGTGATGCAACAAGTGTACAACCTCTTTGCCGTAGCCGTGTCGACCTCAGCATCATTGGGTTGGTTGCTAAAGCAGTTAAGGCAGAGGTGGTTGTCGGAGGTGTGGATGAAGATCTGAGGAATCTGTAGACGGCGTCCAGGGCACTGCTCTGTTGTGATGGATCGTTCTGTCGTTGGAGCAGCTCCGGTGAGCCGTAAGACATCAAGGCTGAAGCAGCACAAGACAGACATCGTCAATCTCAAGTGGAATTCTAATATCATCTCCAATAGATGATGTAAAATGGATGTAAAATTAACATCACCAAAAACCACCTGACTACAACAGATGAGGTAAAAATTGTTGACTCTGAACTTAACTGTCGAAACTGAAATTTACTGTGAAATCTGAATGCTACTGTCGAAACTGAACGCAATGGTAGCAGAGAGGCACTTGACATGTAGTTTAGGGAGGGCCTGCAGTTCATCTTCAACCTGCACCCCCCTGAGCCGCCAGCCACCACCGGTCGAACCGCCAGCCCCAGCGCCGCCTCGCCGCCCCGAAACAACTCGCCACCGCCGCCCCGGCCAGCCCTCTAGGCCCCCCAACCCCACCCTGAACCCTAAGATAGATAGTGGGGTACCTCTCTTGCGAGCCCCCGTCCCCGCTGTGGGTGGTTCTTCCTTAACTCCGGCGAGCCCCCCCCCCCCAACCCCTGAAAATCGACTGACCCAAAAGTCAATTCAGTCGACTGAAGTGTGGCTTAATCGGAGTAGAGCAGCAGCACGAGCGAGGGGGAGAGCAGCAACAGAAGCTGGGCGAGCGAGCGATCGAGCAAGAGCCGGAGCAGCAGCAGCAGCGCGAGCGAGCGAGCGAGAGCCGGAGCAGCAGCAGCAGATCCGGCTGGTATCAACGCTGCTGCCGAAGGGGCCTCGCACTAGCGGAGAGCCGCCGTGGAGATGTCGCCCGCGGCGCCGGCTTCAAGGTAGCCGCTCCATGGGGGTGCGGGATGGAGCACCGTCGGTGCCGGGAGGCCGAGTTAAGGAGAAGGTGCGATGCGATGAGTGTACAACCTCTTTGGTGGCGCCGAGTAGGCCTCGGCTTCGTCCGAGGAGTCGGTGAGGATGTTGCGGTTCCGATGGAGCAGGTTAAGGCGGCGCTGTGGGGATGGAGCAGCTGCGATAGACGAGGCGATCATCGGAGCAGCTCCTTCGAGGTGGAGGACGGGGCGGCTGAACCGGCTGGACGGCGAGATGGACGACGGATCCTCATCCGAGGAGGTGGACGAGGGATGTCGAGCTGTTGCGGTGGACGACATCGTCGGGGAAGAGGCTCCGGCTGGGCAGCGGTGATGTGGCGGACGAAGGAGGGTGGGGTTTCACGGCTGGAGCGGAGAGGTTATGGCGGCCTGGGATTTTGAATGGCGAAAAGGAGGCGATGGGAGGGGGTGAAGCATGACTTAGGGACGCGCTTGTCCAAAATGTAGGGTGTGTTACAAAAGTACCCCCCACCGATTTGAACTAGCGGCCCTTTCGGCTCAGGATTAGAAGGGGGATTTCGAGTGTCGGGATTTGGCAGCTGGAGGGAGTTTTTGCGCGCATTGTAATTTCGGGATAGCAAGGCGCGGGTTGTGAAGGCACCAGTTTTGGGAGCACGATATCTGAATTTTCGGGATATAACAAGACGCGGGTTGAATTTTAGGGACAATCCTAACGTGTAGTAATATCGTACTTGTACATACCAAATCAATTCGCACTTCCCTCAACCAAAAAGAAAACGAAAAAAAATAAAACTATTCACACCACACAAAGAGAGAGTCTTGCCCCGTTTTACTATACAAATGCTATTCAAAGCTACTCCCTCCTTCCATCTATATAGGGCCTAATGCATTTTTCGATGCTAACTTTGACCAAATATTAGAGCAGTGATATATGACATGCAACTTACACAAAGCACACCGTTAACTTCGTCTGTGAAAGGTTCTTTCAATGATATAATTTTCACATTGTGCATGTCATGTACCATTAATCTTGTCAATAGTCAAAGGCAGTCTTAAAAATCTCATTACACCCTATATAGATGGAAGGAGGGAGTATGAATCCATGTTATGTCCGATTAAATTTTTTCGCTTGCTGTATAATGCATGTAACCTACTCATACCAACATTTTAGTGCATTCCAAATGTCTATACTACCACTGCAATTCGAACTAAATTTGAATTTTTTTTCTCTATTTCAATAAGAATCTACAATCATGATTGTTGCCGACTTCAACCATCATAGTTTCCTTGCTATCCGCCAAATATAAATCGGACGGCCTATAATGCAGGATGGCAGGCACACCAGCATCAACAACTCCGTTTTTTATAAGAGTAGAGATAAAATATATTAAATGTAGTATAACATGTTCATAAACACACCATGTGTATCACCGTTATATATATTCACACATGCGTCGGTTTAAAACACTATGATAAATTCTTCAAATATCTGAATTCGCTTTTTATAATGAAGTATATATGATCTCTATTCGTCTTTTACACCACACAACCCTCTTATCTTTGTAGCTAGCGCTAACTTTCTCTTGTGCATGCACACGCCCGCATCCCTCTCACCCTCCCTCAGCATTGTCTAGCTCCATCGCGCAAATTCGTCTTTTCACTTTAGGTCGTTCACCCACGATGTGTGTAGGCCCCCGGCTCCTTTACGGCACACATCGATCGATATGCCTCTCTAGCCAGGTGTGCCTAGCACAAACACAAGCTTCCCCTCTTCTCTTGTCACCGTCCATGCCTCACTCCCACCACTCTTTTCATCGTTCTCGTACTCGCACACTCCTCCCCGCTCGATATAGTATGCCTCTCTTACCACCTCCTACATGCATCTCTCTATCTCTATCCTTCTCCTCGTGCCTCGTTTGCTTCTAACACACACATGCATGTATACCGATCGATCTCCCAACATATACCTGGATCAACTTTAACTACCCCCCATCGATCGACGTACCTCACAAGTTATGTCTCTCCTTTCTCTAACAAAGGGCGATTGATCTTCCTATGTAGTTATGTCTGCTTACCACAGCCACATCGTCCCCCCTCATCGTTCGTGCATGCCTCCTGACCTGTCTCTCACACGCACATGCACAGACAACAAGCAGCCATCTCCTCTCTTATTGATATTGCAGGCGTGCCCTCCGTTTGTCTAGCAAGCCTATCCCACTATTTGTTAGAAGCAACTCCACTACCACCCCCTCCAACACTCTAGCTCTGTCTCTTTCCCAACCTTATTCCTCTCCTGCACATATGCATGGATGCTGATCGATCTCCCTTAATACATGAGGCAGATCGATCTCCTTAATACATGAGGTAGGCCTCTCTCCTCCTCCACACATATACCAGCCATTGTACCTCTATAGTTAATTGGGCCTCCCTCTTCCCCCACCACACACCGATAGTCAAGCGCTGCAGGTAGGTATCCATGCCACAGAGACAAACTGCACATGTCCCCTCTCACGTTCCAGTAGGTGCGGTTCAAAAAAAAACGTTCCAGTAGGCCAGCCACTCTATATCTTTGAGGTGGGCACACACAAATTCGACAGCACTCTTTATCGATCACACGCGCGCACACACACACATCATCCCTCTTTTCGATTCTATGGACACCTCAAGCCGGTGATACCTCCACTCTCTTCTCGTGGATCGCCCCCTCTATATATATGTTATGTCCAGGACTATTTACACACATTGCATATGTTACATTTTTTGATTGAACCCCCCCCCCCAAAAAACTCTCAAGAACCCACACACTATATCTCTCTAGGTTTGTATCTCTCTCACACAACCCCACGTAGGTGGTATACGTATACAAGAAGAGAATAGGTGCACCGTGCACGTACTCACGCTTCGTGCCCAGCCACACCCGTGTGGGTACACGGTGGAGCTCATTTCTTTACGAAATGGCAGCCCACGTGCTAATTTGAACGCCTGTAGCGGTTGTTTACCTAGGGAGGTCGTGTACCATGCCTGCACGAAACAAAGTTTGACTTGACGCGTTGCCGCATTATTTTTAAATAAAGTTATAGCGCTCAATGGCACGTACACAGAATATAAAACGATTTTTATGGAGAAAAAGGTAGTTCGCTCACTATATACAATGGAGCCTTGCGTGCCTGGTTTGTCGCTCTTCAGAGTATCTCACACAAGGCTGCGGTGGCCTCTCTCTCTCTCTCACCGTTGGTCACTGATCCGGCCACATCCCGTCCGCCGGGGGAAAGGGAGTGCGGTGGCCTCTCTCTCTCTCACCGTTGGTCACTGATCCGGCCGCATCCCGTCCGCCGGGGGAAAGGGAAGAAGTGCATCGTTTCTCCGTTCGACGGCACCATGGCAGCATGTCCCGATCTGCAGTACACGTTGTTCTCTCTGACCAAGCTCTGGCGCGGCAGGGCCTACGCCACCTGTTCGCAGATTCTGCCCGCTGCCTCTCACCTAGTTACACCCCAACGGCCTCCAGGTATCCCCTCCGGCCTTGCTCCACTGCTTGTCTTCCCACGTTGCTGCATGTGGATCTTCCATAGTTCTTTGCCCAACACGTAGCTCGTCCAACGTACTTTCCATATTGCATTCTCGTCCTCACACCGTTTTAGACAAACACAACCGTGTTGTTATCTTCTCTTAGGGCAAGGAATATGCTTCTTTTTTGTCGTCGCATGTGTAATCAACTGTTATTGGCCAGTAATTGTTTCCTTTCTACCTCTTTTTTGCAAACAGGGCTATCCATTTCACCTCATTGCTATTGCGACCTTTTGGTGAACTGCACAAATCACTTTTTTCTTAAGAGTGTTTTGTGCAGTTGTACTAAAATGTCACATGGGCAACGTCTCTACATTTCGGTGCGACTGCGCAAAGGGAGATTGGTTTTGCTCTATCCTCCTCATCCAACTCCGAGCCTAATCTTCTCCAACTAGTTAGTCTTAAGAGAGACTGCAAAGGTGTCCGGCTTCTATTGATGTGTTTATTGTTTCATCAGCAGTCCTCTATTATCGTAATCACACTTAATATCTTTGGAACAGGGACGCTCAGCTCTATTTTAGTGGAACTGCACAAAATGATCGGAATGTTGCATGCTCCAGACAACTACTTTTTTCCCAACATGCCTTGTTGATTTAGACTCGTACTACTGCGCTTGGCTCTTCGCCTCTTCGTGAAGTCGAACAATGATGATACTCCGCATGTTGGGTACTACAGTGTATGCCTCTGACAATCTGACACCGAATGGACTGATGCATGTCCACCGAGGGTAGGTTGTATTAGTCAAAAGGCGTAAGCGAGCTTCACCTTGTCCTGCAAGCTTCTCCTTGTTCTGCGAGTTAACGGGACACACCAAAAAGTAGTGCTAGTCCATACTCCCTCCTTTCCGGTTAATATGGCTTAATCTTTTTTGAGGGTAAATGAGAGAGCTTTATTCATATATAAGCATTCTTAGGACAATCAACCAAGACACTGGTCACTAGGAAGCGAGGTACCCCGCAAAAAAAGAAGTAGGAAGCGAGGTGTTTCATCAAGCCAGCTCTCGGCCACATTCAAAGTGCAGCAAGCACAGTTCGCACGAAGATGCGCCGCAAGGTTTGCTGACCTGTTTACATGCTGAATAACAAAAAAAGAGGAAATATTACCGAGCGCTACTATTTGTAACAGGATATGAGCCAAAATTAAGCGAGAATTGTGGTGAGTGTTCCATGCAATCAACTTCCATTATCACATGCGAGAACGCTCAAAGAGAACCAAATGTGTTGAAGATGGCTTTATCACATTTTAAAATTATAATAAGAGTGCAGACGCTCCTCCATCCGGTTCCTAGTGTTGGAAATATGCCCTAGAGGCAATACTAAAAGTATTATTATTATATTTCCTTGTTCATGATAATTGTCTTTTATTCATGCTATAACTGTATTATCCGGAAATCATAATACACGTGTGAATACATAGACCACAATATGTCCCTAGTGAGCCTCTAGTTGACTAGCTCGTTGTGATCAACGGATAGTCATGGTTTCCTGACTATGGACATTGGATGTCGTTGATAACGGGATCACATCATTAGGAGAATGATGTGATGGACAAGACCCAATCCTAAGACTAGCACAAAAGATCGTGTAGTTCATTTGCTAGAGCTTTGCCAATGTCAAGTATCTCTTCCTTTGACCATGAGATCGTGTAACTCCTGGATACCGTAGGAGTGCTTTGGGTGTATCAAACGTCACAACGTAACTGGGTGACTATAAAGGTGCACTACGGGTATCTCCGAAAGTATCTATTGTTTTATGCGGATCGAGACTGGGATTTGTCACTCCGTGTAAACGGAGAGGTATCTCTGGGCCCACTCGGTAGGACATCATCATATGCGCAATGTGACCAAGGAGTTGATCACGGGATGATGTGTTACGGAACGAGTAAAGTGACTTGTCGGTAACGAGATTGAACAAGGTATTGGATACCGACGATCGAATCTCGGGCAAGTAACATACCGATAGACAAAGGGAATTGAATACGGGATTGATTAAGTCCTTGACATCGTGGTTCATCCGATGAGATCATCGTGGAACATGTGGGAGCCAACATGGGTATCCAGATCCCGCTGTTGGTTATTGACCGGAGAACGTCTCGGTCATGTCTGCATGTCTCCCGAACCCGTAGGGTCTACACACTTAAGGTTCGATGACGCTAGGGTTATAAAGGAAGCTTGTATGTGGTAACCGAATGTTGTTCGGAGTCCCGGATGAGATCCCGGACGTCACGAGGAGTTCCGGAATGGTCCGGAGGTAAAGATTTATATATGGGAAGTCCTGTTTCGGCCATCGGGACAAGTTTCGGGGTCATCGGTATTGTACCGGGACCACCGGAAGGGTCCCGGGGGCCCACCGGGTGGGGCCACCTGCCCCGGGGGGCCACATGGGCTGTAGGGGGTGCGCCTTGGCCTACATGGGCCAAGGGCACCAGCCCCTAGAGGCCCATGCGCCAAGATAAAGGAAAAGGGGAGAGTCCTAAAGGGGGAAGGCACCTCCGAGGTGCCTTGGGGAGGATGGACTCCTCCCCCCCTCCTTAGCCGCACCCCTTTCTTGGAGTAGGGGGCAAGGCTGTGCCTCCCCCTTCTCCCCTGCCCCTATATATAGTGGAGGGGAGGGAGGGCATCCATACCTGAGCCCTTGGCGCCTCCCTCCCTCCCGTGACACCTCCTCCTCTCCCGTAGGTGCTTGGCGAAGCCCTGCAGGATTGCCACGCTCCTCCATCACCACCACGCCGTTGTGCTGCTGCTGGATGGAGTATTCCTCAACCTCTCCCTCTCTCCTTACTGGATCAAGGCGTGGGAGACGTCACCGGGCTGTACGTGTGTTGAACGCGGAGGTGCCGTCCGTTCGGCACTAGGATCATCGGTGATCTGAATCACGACGAGTACGACTCCATCAACCCCGTTCACTTGAACGCTTCCGCTTAGCGATCTACAAGGGTATGTAGATGCACTCTCCTTTCTACTCGTTGCTGGTCTCTCCATAGATAGATCTTGGTGATATGCGTAGGAAAATTTTGAATTTCTGCTACGTTCCCCAACAGTGGCATCATGAGCTAGGTCTATTGCGTAGATTCTTTGCACGAGTAGAACACAAAGTAGTTGTGGGCGTTGATGTTGTTCAATATGCTTACCGTTACTAGTCCAATCTTGTTTCGACGGTATTGTGGGATGAAGCGGCCCGGACCGACCTTACACGTACTCTTACGTGAGACAGGTTCCACCGATTGACATGCACTTGGTGCATAAGGTGGCTAGCGGGTGCCAGTCTCTCCCACTTTAGTCGGAACGGATTCGATGAAAAGGGTCCTTATGAAGGGTAAATAGCAATTGGCATATCACGTTGTGGTTTTGCGTAGGTAAGAAACGTTCTTGCTAGAACCCATAGCAGCCACGTAAAACATGCAAACAACAATTAGAGGACGTCTAACTTGTTTTTGCAGGGTATGCTATGTGATGTGATATGGCCAAAAGGATGTGATGAATGATATATGTGATGTATGAGATTGATCATGTTCTTGTAATAGGATTCACGACTTGCATGTCGATGAGTATGACAACCGGCAGGAGCCATAGGAGTTGTCTTTATTTTTTGTATGACCTGCGTGTCATTAAAGAACGCCATGTAACTTACTTTACTTTATTGCTAAACGTTAGTCATAGAAGTAGAAGTAGTCGTTGGCGTGACAACTTCATGAAGACACGATGATGGAGATCATGATGATGGAGATCATGGTGTCATGCCGGTGACGATGATGATCATGGAGCCCCGAAGATGAAGATCAAAAGGAGCAAAATGATATTGGCCATATCATGTCACTATTTGATTGCATGTGATGTTTATCATGTTTATGCATCTTGTTTACTTAGGACGACGGTAGTAAATAAGATGATCCCTTACAAAATTTCAAGAAGTGTTCTCCCCCTAACTGTGCACCGTTGCTACAGTTCGTCGCTTCTAAGCACCACGTGATGATCGGGTGTGATGGATTCTTACGTTCACATACAACGGGTGTAAGACAGTTTTACACAGCGAAAACACTTAGGGTTAACTTGACGAGCCTAGCATGTGCAGACATGGCCTCGGAACACGGAGACCGAAAGGTCGAGCATGAGTCGTATAGTAGATACGATCAACATGAAGATGTTCACCGATGATGACTAGTCCGTCTCACGTGATGATCGGACACGGCCTAGTTGACTCGGATCATGTAATCACTTAGATGACCAGAGGGATGTCTATCTGAGTGGGAGTTCATAAGATGAACTTAATTATCCTGAACATAGTCAAAAGACCTTTTGCAAATTATGTCGTAGCTCGCGCTATAGTTCTACTGTTTAGATATGTTCCTAGAGAAAATTATAGTTGAAAGTTAAAAGTAGCGATTATGCGAACAGTAGAAAGCTTATGTCCTTAATGCACTGCTCAGTGTGCTGAACCCCAAACGTTGTTTGTGGATGTTTCGAACATCGAACATACACGTTTTGATAACTACGTGATAGTTCAGTTAAATGGTTTAAGTAGAGGCACCAAAGACGTTTTCGAAACGTCGCGGAACATATGAGATGTTTCGAGGGCTGAAATTGGGATTTCAGGCTCGTGCCCACGTCAAGGGGTATAAGACCTCCGACGATTTTCTTAGCCTGCAAACTAAGGGAGAAAAGCTCAATCGTTGAGCTTGTGCTCAGATTGTCTGAGTGCAACAATCACTTGAATCGAGTGGGAGTTGATCTTCCAAATGAGATAGTGATGTTTCTCCAAAGTCATTGCCACCAAGCTGCTAGAGCTTCGTGATGAACTATAATATATCAGGGACATATATGATAATCCTTGAGGTATTCACGATGTTTGACACGGCGAAAGTAGAAATCAAGAAGGAGCATCAATTGTTGATGGTTGGTGAAACCACTAGTTTCAAGAAGGGCAAGGGCAAGAAGGGATACTTCATGAAACGGCAATTCAGCTGCTGCTCTAGTGAAGAAACCCAAGGTTGAACCCAAACCCGAGACTAAGTGCTTCTGTGATAAGGGGAATAGTCACTAGAGCAGAATTACCCTAGATACTTGGTAGATGAGAAGGCTGGCAAGGTCGATAGAAGTATATTGGATATACATTATGTTAATGTGTACTTTACTAGTACTCCTAGTAGCACCAGGGTATAAGATACCGGTTCGGTTGCTAAGTGTTAGTAACTCGAAATAAAAGAGCTACGGAATAAACGGAGACTAGCTAAAGGAGAGCTGACGATATGTGTTGGAAGTGTTTCCAAGTTTGATGTGATCAAACATCGCACGCTCCCTCTACCATCGAGATTTGGTGTTTGCGTTGAGCATAGACATGATTGGATTATGTCTATCGCAAGACGGGTATTCATTTAAAGAGAATAATGGTTACTCTATTTATTTGAATAATACCTTCAATGGTCTTGCACCTATAGGAATGGTTTATTGAATCTCGATCGTAGTGATACACATTTTCATGCCAAAAGATATAAGATAGTAATGATAGTACCACTTACTTGTGGCACTACCATGTAAGTCATAATGGTATAAAACGCATGAAGAAGCTCCATGTTGATGGATCTTTGGACTCACTCGTTTTTGAAAAGTTTGAGACATGCGAACCATGTCTATTGGTGTATATGCATGAAGAAACTCCATGCAAATGGATCGTTTGGACTCACTTGATTTTGAATCACTTGAGATATGCAAATCATACCACATGGGCGAGATGACTGAAAAGCCTCGTTTTCAGTAAGATGGAACAAGATAGCAACTTGTTGGAAGTAACACATTTTGATGTGTGCAGTCCAATAAGTGCTGAGGCATGCAGTGAATATCGTTATGTTCTTACTTCACAGATGATTCGAGTAGATGTTGAGAATATTTACTTGATGAAACACAAGTCTGAATTATTGAATGGTTCAAATAATTTCAGAGTGAAGTAGAAGATCATTGTGACAAGAGGATAAAATGTCTATGATACGATCATAGAGATGAATATCTGAGTTACGAGTTTTGGCACACAATTAAGACATTGTGGAAATTGTTTCATAATTAATACCGCCTGGAACACCATAGTGTGATGGTGTGTCCGAACATCATGGTTGCACCCTATTGGATATGATGCATACCATGATGTCTCTTATCGAACTGCCACGATAGTTTATGGGTTAGGCATTAAAGACAACCACATTCACTTTAAATAGGGCACCACGTAATTCCGATGAGATGACACCGTATGAATTATGGTTTAGAGAAACCTAAGTTGTCGTTTCTTAAAGGTTTGGGGCTGCGACGCTTATGTGAAAAAGTTTCAGGATTAAGCTCGAACCCAAAGCGGATAAAATGCATCTTCATAGGACACCCAAAACAGTTGGGTATACCTCCTAATTCAGATCCGAAAGCAATATGGATTGTTTTCTTGAATCGGGTCCTTTCTCGAGGAAAGGTTTCTCTCGAAAGAGTTGAGTGGGAGGATGGTGGAGACTTGATGAGGTTATTGAACTGTCTCTTCAACTAGTGTGTGGCAGGGCACAGGAAGTTGTTCCTGTGGCACCTACACCAATTGAAGTGGAAGCTTATGATATTGATCATGAAACTTCGGATCAAGTCACTACCAAACCTCGTAGGACGACAAGGACACGTACTACTTCGGAGTGGTAAGGTGATCCTGTCTTGAAAGTCATGTTGCTGGACAACAATGAACCTACGAGCTATGGAGAAGCGATGGTGGGCCCGAATTCCGACAAATGGTTAGAAGCCATGAAATCCGAGATAGTATCCATATATCAGAACAAAGCATGAACTTTGATGGACTTGCCCGATGATCGGCAATCCATTGAGATAAATGGATCTTTTAAGAAGAAGACGGACGTGGATGGTAATGTCACCATCTATGAAGCTCGACTTGTGGCGAAGTGTTTTCCGACAAGTTCAAGGAGTTGACTACGATGAGATTTTCTCACTCGTAGCGATGCTTAAAGTCCGTCGGAATCATGTTAGCATTAGCTGCATTTATGAAATCTAGCAGATGGATGTCAAGACAAGTTTCCTTACCAGTTTTCGTAAGGAAAGGTTGTATGCAATACAATCAGAAAAGTTTTGTCGATCCTAAGGATGCTAAAAGGTATGCTAGCTCCAGCGATCCTTTTAAGGACTGGAGTAAGCATCTCGGAGTTGGAATGTACGCTTTGATGAGATGATCAAAGATTTTGGATTTATACAAAGTTTATAAGAAACTTGTATTTCCAAAGAAGTGAGTGGGAGCACTATAGAATTTCTGATGAGTATATGTTGTTGACATATTGATGATCAGAGATGATGTAGAATTTCTAGAAAGCATAAAGGGTTATTTTGAAAGTGTTTTTCAATGGAAAGCCTGGATTAAGCTACTTGAACATTGAGCATCAAGATCTATAAGGATAGATCAAAATGCTTAATAATACTTTCAGATGAGCACATACCTTGACATGATCTTGAAGGTGTTCAAGATGGACCAGTCAAAGAAGGAGTTCTTGCCTGAGTTGTAAGGTACGAAGTTAAGACATAAAGCTCGACCACGGCAGAAAAGAGAGAAAGGACGAAGGTCATCCCCTATGCTTTAGACGTGGGCTCTTCAGTATGCTATGCTGTGTACCGCACCTGAAGTGTGCCTTGCCATGAGTCAGTCAAGGGGTACAAGAGTGATCCAAGAATGGCTCACAGGACAGCGGTCAAAGTTATCCTTAGTAACTAGTGGACTAAGGAATTTTCTCGATTATGGAGGTGGTAAAAGAGTTCGTCGTAAAGGGTTACGTCGATGCAAGCTTGACACCTATCCGGATAGCTCTGAGTAGAGAGACCGGATACATATAATGGAGCAATAATTTAGAATAGCTCCAAGTAGAATAGTTGTTTGGAATAGCTCCAAATAGAGCGTGGTAGCTGCATCTAGGAGATGACATGGAGATTTGTAAAGCACACACGGATCTGAAAGGTTCAGACCCGTTGACTAAAACCTCTCTCACAAGCAACATGATCAAACATAAAACTCATTGAGTGTTAAATCACATAGTGATGTGAACTAGACTACTGACTCTAGTAAACTCTTGGGTATTAGTCACATGGCGATGTGACCTGTGAGTGTTAATCACATGGCGATGTGAACTAGATTATTGACTCTAGTGCAAGTGGGAGACTGTTGGAAATATGCCCTAGAGGCAATACTAAAAGTATTATTATTATATTTCCTTGTTCATGATAATTGTCTTTTATTCATGCTATAACTGTATTATCCGGAAATCGTAATACACGTGTGAATACATAGACCACAATATGTCCCTAGTGAGCCTCTAGTTGACTAGCTCGTTGTGATCAACGGATAGTCATGGTTTCCTGACTATGGACATTGGATGTCGTTGATAACGGGATCACATCATTAGGAGAATGATGTGATGGACAAGACCCAATCCTAAGACTAGCACAAAAGATCGTGTAGTTCATTTGCTAGAGCTTTGCCAATGTCAAGTATCTCTTCCTTTGACCATGAGATCGTGTAACTCCTGGATACCGTAGGAGTGCTTTGGGTGTATCAAACGTCACAACGTAACTGGGTGACTATAAAGGTGCACTACGGGTATCTCCGAAAGTATCTATTGTTTTATGCGGATCGAGACTGGGATTTGTCACTCCGTGTAAACGGAGAGGTATCTCTGGGCCCACTCGGTAGGACATCATCATATGCGCAATGTGACCAAGGAGTTGATCACGGGATGATGTGTTACGGAACGAGTAAAGTGACTTGTCGGTAACGAGATTGAACAAGGTATTGGATACCGACGATCGAATCTCGGGCAAGTAACATACCGATAGACAAAGGGAATTGAATACGGGATTGATTAAGTCCTTGACATCGTGGTTCATCCGATGAGATCATCGTGGAACATGTGGGAGCCAACATGGGTATCCAGATCCCGCTGTTGGTTATTGACCGGAGAACGTCTCGGTCATGTCTGCATGTCTCCCGAACCCGTAGGGTCTACACACTTAAGGTTCGATGACGCTAGGGTTATAAAGGAAGCTTGTATGTGGTAACCGAATGTTGTTCGGAGTCCCGGATGAGATCCCGGACGTCACGAGGAGTTCCGGAATGGTCCGGAGGTAAAGATTTATATATGGGAAGTCCTGTTTCGGCCATCGGGACAAGTTTCGGGGTCATCGGTATTGTACCGGGACCACCGGAAGGGTCCCGGGGGCCCACCGGGTGGGGCCACCTGCCCCGGGGGGCCACATGGGCTGTAGGGGGTGCGCCTTGGCCTACATGGGCCAAGGGCACCAGCCCCTAGAGGCCCATGCGCCAAGATAAAGGAAAAGGGGAGAGTCCTAAAGGGGGAAGGCACCTCCGAGGTGCCTTGGGGAGGATGGACTCCTCCCCCCCTCCTTAGCCGCACCCCTTTCTTGGAGTAGGGGGCAAGGCTGCGCCTCCCCCTTCTCCCCTGCCCCTATATATAGTGGAGGGGAGGGAGGGCATCCATACCTGAGCCCTTGGCGCCTCCCTCCCTCCCGTGACACCTCCTCCTCTCCCGTAGGTGCTTGGCGAAGCCCTGCAGGATTGCCACGCTCCTCCATCACCACCATGCCGTTGTGCTGCTGCTGGATGGAGTATTCCTCAACCTCTCCCTCTCTCCTTGCTGGATCAAGGCGTGGGAGACGTCACCGGGCTGTACGTGTGTTGAACGCGGAGGTGCCGTCCGTTCGGCACTAGGATCATCGGTGATCTGAATCACGACGAGTACGACTCCATCAACCCCGTTCACTTGAACGCTTCCGCTTAGCGATCTACAAGGGTATGTAGATGCACTCTCCTTTCTACTCGTTGCTGGTCTCTCCATAGATAGATCTTGGTGATATGCGTAGGAAAATTTTGAATTTCTGCTACGTTCCCCAACACCTAGTACTAGTATAGTACGTACCTTTATAGACTATATTAGTAGTACTAGTACTAGTAAACTTTGCGCTTGGCTGTTCGCCTATTCGGGAAGTCGAACAATAGTAGCACTAGTAGTATAGTGTATGCTTCTGGCAATCTGACACCAAATTAATTGTTTCACGTCCACCGCCTGAGCGAGGGAGAGCTTGCATTAGTCAAAAGTTTCTCCTTGTCCTGCGAGCCACCACGCGCAAGTAATGCTAGTCCATACTGCCTCCTCTCCGGTTAATATGGATTAATTTCAAATCAGATAAATACACTGTCAGTCACTGTATATTTGTAAAAATACGGTCAGTGGACTTCATAATACGCTCATTGCGCTCAATATATATTTTTTCCGGTGTTTATACGGTCACTAGCTCACCCTGACTGAGTATGTGTGTGCATGCACATGTAGGTTGAGCACTTAGCGTGACCTTGGGTGTTCCATCGTGTGCTCGGACATGCATGCATTAGGGCGTCGCACGCGTTTTTGCGTCCATGTGTACGTGTGACTGTTGCATACACGCAGGGGGAGTACGTGTAGGGGGCAGTAAGGAGCAGTCAAATCACACAGTAAGTTAGTCGAAAGAAGCAACCATCATTTCACTCTTTAATGACACGTACGCAATATAAAATGGTTGATATGGAGAGAAAAAGAAAACCACTATATATACACTAGTAGGAGCCTAAGCTACAAGCCTGCTTGCTAAGGTTGCTCTCTTCACAAGCATAGAACGATTGGCCTGATCCCACAGCTGGGGGAAAGGAACAATGTTCTGCATAGACGCGGTCGACATCGGCGAGGGAGAAAACCCACAGTCGGTGCATCCCAATCAGGGGTCACCGCGGTATGGGCTGATGCCGCGTCCCAACCGCCCTTCTAGGTACAACCCGACGTCCCAGGTAGTCCATCTTCCATTTGGAGCCGGCTTGCTGCACTATCGTAGCTCCATCTCCATGTCGATCTTTCTCTACTTCTACCGGCTTCTACTTGTGATGAGTTTATGTCTCATGAACTAGTGCCAGTACTATTATTATAATCACACTTCTTCAATATCTTTGCCATCAGGGATGCTCAGGTCGATTTTAGTGGAACCGCACAAAAGCATCGTATGATCCGAGGGTGCCAGCCGTCTTTCCTTTGATAGGTTCTACCTGGCCAGGGAATTAAATCATGTTTAGGGTTTAAGGTTTAAGTCGTAGTGACCCCATCAGTAGTTTTTCTTTCGTACACGCTCTCACAACTTTTTTCTTTAGTTGTGAAGTAAATATTGGCTATGATCTGTGAATCATTGAGATGCATCAGCATGCGTGTTAGTTTTCCGTTGTATTTGATGGAATGTTGTAACGGGGCAACCTTGGAATAGGAATGAAAATGGAGTGGAAAGTTTCCGTTTTTCCGGAGAAAAAATGGAAACGGAGAGAAACCAACGTTTCGTTTCGTTGGATCGCGCCATCGAGCAAAACCAACATTTAAATCACGTTTGTCGTGTTTGTGTCTCACCCTCCTCCACGGCTCGAACCCACACGGTCGCTCGGCATGCCACTCACTGCAAACCGAGTATACTATAACTTCCCCGCCTACTTGTCGATGGATCGCGCCATGGAGTACTACTAGCACTACTGGAAGAGATTGACGAGTTGGGAGAGGACAGCTAGCTGTAGCACGGACTCCCAAGAACTTTTTACATGCATGTTGTAGCCAGCTATTGCGACCTTTGAACGTGGAGTAGCCACATGCACCCGGAAGCGGCGCGGGCGACGCTCTCTCGGCCGGCGCGCTGCTTCAATGCCGGCGCCAGTGAGAGGTCGCGTCCGCTCTGGCCGGGCATGAATGCGGCACTGACCGTTTCGGGCGGGAAGCACGTGCGGGTGATGAAGAGGGTTCGGGTTGGTCAGGACCGGCCGTGGTAGCGGTCCGGACGTGCGCAAACAAGAGATGTTGTACGTTAATATTGCTGCGTATATAATTAACAATGTAAATAATGTGCCAGTTGGACAAATATGACTGGATATGGAGATGGAAATGGAATTTTACGTAAACACGGATGTGCATGTCTATCTCTATGTGTGTGTGCGCGACGACTCTCGCGACCTGGAAGCGGGGGCGTGTTTTTGATCGAGTTTTCTTTCTTGGTACGTTAAAAAAGCAGTTTGCGTAATTCACATCTAGATGTTATTTAAGGATATCACATCTAAGCTCCCACAAGTATATAATGTAGAAATAAGAAACAAAAAAAACTAGGACAAAAAAAATAGACCACAAACAGAGTGGACATCAACTTAGACATCTAGATGTGTGATACGTCTCCAACGTATCTATAATTTTTGATTACTCCATGCTACTTTGTCTACTGTTTTGGACTATATTGGGCTTTATTTTCCACTTTTATATTATTTTTGGGACTAACCTATTAACCGGAAGCCCATCCCAGAATTGTTGTTTTTTTGCCTATTTCAGTATTTCGAAGAAACAGAATATCAAACAGAGTCCAAACGCAATAAAACCTTCGGGAACGTGATTTCATCACCGAACGTGATCCAGGAGACTTGGACCCTACTCCAAGAAGTGCCAGAGGCGGTCACGAGGGTGGAGGGCGCCCCCCTGGGCGCGCCCCCCTGCCTCGTGGGCCCCCTGTTGCTCCACCGACGTACTCCTTCCTCCTATATATACCTACATACCCCCATCAGATCAGATACGGAATCAAAAACCTAATTCCACTGCTGCAACCTTCTGTATCCGCGAGATCCCGTCTTGGGGCCTATTTCGGAGCTCCGCCGGAGAGGGCATCGACCACGGAGGGCTTCTACATCAACACCATAGCCTCTCCGATGAAGTGTGAGTAGTTTACTTCAGACCTTCGGGTCCATAGTTATTAGCTAGATGGCTTCTTCTCTCTTTTTGGATCTCAATACAATGTTCTCCCCCTCTCTTGTGGAGATCTATTCGATGTAATCTTGTTTTCATGGTGTGTTTGTTGAGACCAATGAATTGTGGGTTTATGATCCAGCTTATCTATGAACAATATTTGATTCTTCTCTGAATTCTTTTATGTATGATTGAGTTATCTTTATAAGTCTCTTCAAATTATCCGTTTGGTTTGGCCAACTAGATTGGTAGTTCTTGCAATGGGAGAAGTGTTTAGCTTTGGGTTCAATCTTGCGGTGTCCTTACCCAGTGACAGAAAGGGTTGCAAGGCACGTATTGTATTGTTGCCATCGAGGATAACAAGATGGGTTTTTTATCATATTGCATGAATTTATTCCTCTACATCATGTCATCTTGCTTAAGGCGTTACTCTATTTTACTTAATACTCTAGATGCATGCTGGATAGCGGTCGATGAGTGGAGTAATAGTAGTAGATGCAGAATCGTTTCGATCTACTTGTCTTGGACATGATGCCTATATACATGATCATACCTAGATAATGTCATAATTATTCGCTTTTCTATCAATTGCTCAACAGTAATTTGTTCACCCACCGTAGAATACTTATGCTCTTGAGAGAAGCCACTAGTGAAACCTATGGCCCCCGGGTCTATTCTCATCATATCAATCTCCATTACTTTATTTACTTGCCTTGTTTTTACTTTGCCTTTTACCTTTTACTTTGCATCTCTATATCAATAATACCAAAAATATTATTTATCATCTCTATCAGATCTCACCCTCATAAGTGACCGTGAAGGGATTGACAACCCCTAATCGCGTTGGTTGCGAGTAGCTATCGTTTTGTGTAGGTACGAGGGACTTGTGCGTGATCTCCTACTGGATTGATACCTTGGTTCTCAAAAACTGAGGGAAATACTTACGCTACTTTACTGCATCATCCTCTCCTCTTCGAGGAAATCCAACACAGTGCTCAAGAGGTAGCAAGAAGAATTTCTGGCGCCGTTGCCGGGGAGTTTGCGCAAAAGTCAACCATACCAAGTACCCATCACAATCCCTATCTCTCGCATTACATTATTTGCCTCTCGTTTTTCTCTCCCCCACTTCACCCTTGCCGTTTTATTCGCTCTCTCTTTCCCAATCTCCTCCTCTCTTTCTCTTTTGCCTTTTTCTCGTTTGCCTTTGCTTGTGTGTTGGATTACTTGTTGCCATGGCACAAGATAATACCAAATTGTGTGATTTCTTGAATACCAATAATAATGATTTCCTTAGTACTCCGATTGCTCCTCTTAATAATGATGAGTCTTATGAAATCAATATTGCTTTGCTGAATCTTGTTATGAAAGATCACTTCGCCGGCCTTCCTAGTGAAGATGCCGCTACTCATCTAAACAATTTTGTTGATTTGTGTGATATGCAAAAGAAGAAAGATACGGATAACAATATTGTCAAATTGAAGTTATTTCCGTTTTCACTTAGAGATCATGCTAAAATTTGGTTTTCATCTTTGCCTAAAAATAGTATTGATTCTTGGAACAAGTGCAGAGATGCTTTTATCTCTAAATATTTTCCTCCCGCTAAGATCATCACTCTTAGGAACGATATTATGAATTTTAAACAACTTGATCATGAGCATGTTGCCCAATCTTGGGAAAGAATGAAATTGATGCTTCGCAATTGCCCTACTCATGGTTTGAATTTATGGATGATCATACAATTTTTTTATGCTGGATTAAATTTTGCTTCTAGAAATCTTTTAGACTCGGCCGCGGGAGGCACGTTTATGGAAATTACGTTAGGAGATGCTACAAAATTGCTTGACAATATTATGGCTAATTATTCTCAATGGCATACCGAAAGAACTTCTAGTAAAAAAGTGCATGCTATAGAGGAAATCAATGTTTTGAGTGAAAAGATGGATGAACTTATGAAGATGTTTGGTACTAAAAATACTTCTCTTGATCCCAATGATATGCCTTTATCTACTTTGATTGAGAATAATAATGAATCTATGGATGCTAATTTTGTTGGAAGGAATAGTTTTGGACATAACGCGTATAGAGGGAATTTTAATCCTAGGCCTTATCCTAGTAATCCTTCTAATAATTATGGAAATTCCTACAACAACTCTTATGGAAATTTTAATAAGACGCCCTCTGAATTTGAGAGTACTGTTAAAGAGTTTATGAATTCACAAAAGAATTTTAATGCTTTGCTTGAAGAAAAATTGCTTAAGGTTGATGATTTGGCGTGGAACGTTGATAGAATTTCTCTTGAAATTGATTCTTTAAAGCTTAGATCTATTCCTCTTAAGCATGATATCAATGAGTCTCTCAAAGCTATGAGAATTTCCATTGATGAGTGCAAGGAAAGAACCGCTAGGATGCGTGCTTCCAAAGATGCCTTTATTAAAGCGTGTTCTTCGGATTCCTATGAAAATCAAGATGAAGATCTAAAAGTTATTGATGTGTCCCCTATTAAATCCTTGTTTTGCAATATGAATCTTGATGAAACTGAATATGATCTTCCTTTACCTAGAAGGCGTCCTAAGAATTCTGAGTTTCTAGATCTTGATGATGAAATTGATGAAAGTGGGATTGAAAGAAATAAAAATCTTGATGTTTCTAAACCCACTATTTTGGATCTCAACGAATTTAATTATGAAAATTGCTCTTTGATTGGTTGTATTTCCTTGTTGCAATCCGTGCTAGATTCTCCTCATGCTTATAGTCAAAATAAGGCCTTTACCGAACACATTGTTGATGCCTTAATGCAATCTTATGAAGAAAAACTTGAGTTAAAAGTTTCTATCCCTAGAAAACTCTATGATGAGTAGGAACCTACTATCAAAATTAAAATTAAAGATTATGAGTTTCATGCCTTGTGTGATTTTGGTGCTAGTGTCTCCACTATTCCCAAATCTTTGTGTGATTTGCTAGATTTCCGTGACTTTGAAGATTGCTCTCTAAACTTGCATTTTGCGGATTCCACTATTAAAAAGCCTATGGGAAGAATTAATGATGTTCTTATTGTTGCCAATAGGAATTATGTGCCCGTAGATTTTATCGTTCTTGATATAGATTGCAATCCTTCATGTCCTATTATTCTTGGTATACCTTTCCTTAGAACGATTGGTGGGATTATTGATATGAAGGAAGGGAATATTAGATTCCAATTTCCCTTGAGAAATAGTATGGAACACTTCCCTAGAAATAAAATAAAATTACCATATGAATCTATCATGAGAGCCACTTATGGATTGCCTATCAAAGATGGCAAAACTTAGATCTATCTTCGCTTTTATGCCTAGCTAGGGGCGTTAAACGATAGCGCTTGTTGGGAGGCAACCCAATTTTATTTTATGTTCTTTGTTTTTGTTCCTATTTAGTGTTAAATTTTGTTTCTACTTTCTGTTTAGATGTGGTTTTATGTTTTAATTAGTGTTTGTGCCAAGTAGAACCTATAGGATAAGCTATGATGATAGTTGATTTGATTCTGCTGAAAAACAGAAACTTTGCGCTCACGAGAAAAAAATCAATAAATCACAGGAACGTGATTTTGCATTGATTCTTTTTGATGCTGATCAATAAACAAATTGTCCAGTACTTACTATTTTTGTAGAATTTTTAGAGTTCCATAAGTTTGCGTTAGTTACAGATTGCTACAGACTGTTCTGTTTTTGACAGATTCTGTTTTTTGTGTGTTGTTTGCTTATTTCAATGCATCTATGGCTAATAAATTAGTTTATAAACCATAAGGAAGTTGGAATACAGTAGGTTTAACACCAATATAAATAAAGAATGATTTCATTACAGTACCTTGAAGTAGTATTTTGTTTTCTTTCACTAACGGAGCTCACGAGATTTCTATTGAGTTTTGTGTTGTGAAGTTTTCAAGTTTTGGGTGAATTCTTTTGATGGATTATGGAACAAAGAGTGGCAAGAGCCTAAGCTTGGGGATGCCCATGGCACCCCCAAGATAATCCAAGGGCACCAAAAAGTCAAAGCTTGGGAATGCCCCAGAAGGTATCCCCTCTTTCGTCTACTTCCATCGGTAATTTACTTGGAGCTATATTTTTATTCACCACATGATATGTGTTTTGCTTGGAGCGTCTTTATTATTTGTGTCTTTGCTTGCTAGTTTGCCAGAATCATCCTTTCTATACAAACCTTTTGAGAGAGCCATACATGATTTGTAATTTGCTAGAATACTCTATGTGCTTCACTTATATCTTTTGAGCTTGATAGTTTTGCTCATAGTGCTTCACTTATATCTTTTGAGCGTAATAATTTTTGCTCTAGTGCTTCACTTAGATCTTTAAGAGCACGGTGGTGGATTTGTTTTAAAGAAACTATTGATCTCTCATGCTTCACTTAGATTATTTTGAGAGTCGTTAATAGCATGGTAATTTGCTTAATGTTAATATACTTGGTGTTCAAGATATGTGAAACTTTCTTTTGAGTGAATTGAATACTAAGATAAGTTTGATGCTTGATAATTGTTTTGAGATATGGAGGTGATAATATTAAAGCAATACTAGTTGGGGTGATCATGAATTTAAAGAATGCTTGCGTTGAAGTTTGTGATTCCCGTAGCATGCATGTATGGTGAACCGCTTGTGATGAAGTCGGAGCACAATTTTATTTATTGATTGTCTTCCCTATGAGTGGCAGTCGGGGACGAGCGATGGTCTTTTCCTACCAATCTATCCCTCTAGGAGTATGCGTTCAATGCTTTGGTTTTTGATGACTTCTAAATTTTTGCAACAATTGCATGAGTTCTTTTGATTAATGTTGAGTCCATGGATTATACGCACTCTCACCATTCCACCATTGCTAGCCTCTCTAATACCGCGCACTTTTCACCGGTATCATACACCCACCATATACCTTCCTCAAAACAGCCACCATACCTACCTATCATGGCATTTCCATAGCCATTCCGAGATATATTACCATGCAACTTTCCACCGTTCCGTTCATATGACACACATTACTTTTGTCATATTGCTTTTTGCATGAACATGTAGTTGACATTGTATTTGTGGCAAGGCCACCTTCATAATTTTTATACATGTCGCTCTTGATTCATTGCATATCCCGGTACACCGCCGGAGGCATTCATATAGAGTCATATCTTTGTTCTAGATATTGAGTTGTAAGTAAATAAAAGTGTGATGATCATCATTATTAGAGCATTGTCCCAGTGAGAAAAGGATGATGGAAACTATGATTCCCCCATAAGTCGGGATGAGACTCCGGACTTTATGAAAAATAAAAGAGGCCAAAGAAGCCCAAATAAAAAAAGAGGCCAAAGAAGCCCACCAAAAGAAAGAAAAAAATATGAGAGAAAACTAGAGAAGGGACAATGCTACTATCCTTTTTCCACACTTGTGCTTTAAAATAGCACCATGATCTTCATGATAGAGAGTCTCATATGTTATCACTTTCATATACTAGTGGGAATTATTCGTTATAGAACTTGGCTTGTATATTCCAATGATGGGCTTCCTCAAAAGTGCCCTAGGTCTTCATGAGCAAGCAAGTTGGATGCACACCCACTTAGTTTCTTTTGTTGAGATTTCATATACTTATAGCTCTAGTGCATCCGTTGCATGGCAATCCCTACTCACTCACATTGGTATCTATTGATTGGCATCTCCATAGCCCGTTGATACGCCTAGTTGATGTGAGACTATCTTCTCCTTTTTTGTGTTCTCCACAACCACCATTCTATTCCACCTATAGTGCTATGTCCACGGCTCACGCTCATGTATTGCATGAAAGTTGAAAAAGTTTGAGATTTCTAAAGTATCAAACAATTACTTGGCTCGTCATCGGGGTTGTGCATAATTAAATACTTTGTGTGATGAAGATAGAGCATAGCCAGACTATATGATTTTGTAGGGATAACTTTCTTTAACCATGCTATTCTGAGAAGACATGATTGCTTTAATTAGTATGCTTGAAGTATTATTATTTTTATGTCAATATGAACTTTTGTCTTGAATCTTTTGGATCTGAATATTCATGTCACAATTAAGAAGATTTACATTGAAATTATGCCAAAGTATCACTCCGCATCAAAAATTCTTTTTTATCATTTACCTACTCGAGGACGAGCAGGAATTAAGCTTGGGAATGCTTGATACGTCTCCAACGTATCTATAATTTTTGATTACTCCATGCTACTTTGTCTACTGTTTTGGACTATATTGGGCTTTATTTTCCACTTTTATATTATTTTTGGGACTAACCTATTAACCAGAAGCCCAGCCCAGAATTGTTGTTTTTTGCCTATTTCAGTATTTCGAAGAAACAGAATATCAAACGGAGTCCAAATGGAATAAAACCTTCGGGAACGTGATTTCCTCACCGAACGTGATCCAGGAGACTTGGACCCTACTCCAAGAAGTGCCAGAGGCGGTCACGAGGGTGGAGGGCGCCCCCCTGGGTGTGCCCCCTACCTCGTGGGCCCCCTGTTGCTCCACCGACATAATCCTTCCTCCTATATATACCTACATACCCCCGTCAGATCAGATACGGAGCCAAAAACCTAATTCCACCGCCGCAACCTTCTGTATCCACGAGATCCCATCTTGGGGCCTGTTTCGGAGCTCCGCCAGAGAGGGCATCTACCACGGAGGGCTTCTACATCAACACCATAGCCTCTCCGATGAAGTGTGAGTAGTTTACTTCAGACCTTCGGGTCCATAGTTATTAGCTAGATGGCTTCTTCTCTCTTTTTGGATCTCAATACAATGTTCTCCCCCTCTCTTGTGGAGATCTATTCGATGTAATATTCTTTTTGCGGTGTGTTTGTTGAGAGCGATGAATTGTGGGTTTATGATCCAGCTTATCTATGAACAATATTTGATTCTTCCCTGAATTCTTTTATGTATGATTGAGTTATCTTTACATGTCTCTTCGAATTATCCATTTGGTTTGGCCAACTAGATTGGTAGTTCTTGCAATGGGAGAAGTGTTTAGCTTTGGGTTCGATCTTGCGGTGTCCTTACCCAGTGATAGAAAGGGTTGCAAGGCACGTATTGTATTGTTGCCATCGAGGATAACAAGATGGGTTTTTTATCATATTGCATGAATTTATTCCTCTACATCATGTCATCTTGCTTAAGGCGTTACTCTGTTTTACTTAATACTCTAGATGCATGCTGGATAGCGGTCGATGAGTGGAGTAATAGTAGTAGATGCAGAATCGTTTCGATCTACCTGTCTTGGACATGATGCCTATATACATGATCATACCTAGATAATCTCATAATTATTCACTTTTCTATCAATTGCTCAACAGTAATTGGTTCACCCACCGTAGAATACTTATGCTCTTGAGAGAAGCCACTAGTGAAACCTATGGCCCCTGGGTCTATTCTCATCATATCAATCTCCATTACTTTATTTACTTGCCTTGTTTTTACTTTGCCTTTTACCTTTTACTTTGCATCTCTATATCAAAAATACCAAAAATATTATTTATCATCTCTATCAGATCTCACCCTCATAAGTGACCGTGAAGGGATTGACAACCCCTAATCGCGTTGGTTGCGAGTAGCTATCGTTTTGTGTAGGTACGAGGGACTTGTGCGTGATCTCCTACTGGATTGATACCTTGGTTCTCAAAAACTGAGGGAAATACTTACGCTACTTTACTGCATCATCCTCTCCTCTTCGGGGAAATCCAACGCAGTGCTCAAAAGGTAGCAATGTGTCCTAGACAGACCCTTAAAAAATTGTCCGCCAATTTTCGTTTCTTTTTTCTCGGAACCCGCGTATTCTATTTAAAACCACTGCTATGGAGAGATTTTTTTACTCCATTATAGCCTCTTGTTTGATAGAGTTTCTCGCGTCTCGCTCTCTCACCCTCTCCATATCAAAACAAGATGACAGTGTCCACTCTATCTCTCTCCTCACCGGTGGTCGCAGATCTAGCTAAATCACGTCCATTGTGGGAGGTGAGGAGGTGCAGCGTTGACATTGTCGCCGTTGGCGACGGAGGGAGCCGATGCGCACCGTCCTCTCGGAGCCGGCGCTGGCGCGGACGAAGATCCTCCGTGCCCTTGTTCGCTGCCGTCGTGTGGGAAGATCTCGCCCGCCCGCCTAAACAACATCTCGCCCACCTGAGGTATAACTTCTTGTACTAGTCCAGCTCCCCAGGTCGCTGCGTGCGGGTTTTCTTCTATGCAACTACTCCCCAGCTCCCCATGCATAGTAGCTAGGGTTCGTCGGCTGGTCCAACATCACCTACTAGTACTATTATAGAGGAAATGCCACTCAAAAAGTTGTCCTCATTTATGCCTTGGTGGAGGTATACATGTTGTTTCGACAAAAAGTACATTGTGGTTGTGCGGTCATTGTCCATATGGTGGTAGTACTATCACTGGTTAAATGAAGAAATGCTTTTTTTCTCGGGTATCCTGGTTTAGTTCCCATCAAGATATAATTATGATGCTTCTGTTTTGTTGGTGTACTTTTCATTAACCCTTTTCTATATTTTTGGAAACAGCGATGCGTGTCTCCATACCCGGGCATGTCTTCCTCAACTTTAGTGGAACTGCACAAAATTGGATGGCCATTGTTGTTCCGCCTCACTGTCCTCTGCCACGTGGTTCTTCCTTCCTCGAGCTTGATTACTGAGAAGAAACAGACCACAGTGAGGATTTGTCGAACTTCATAGGTGCCTCACCCAAACTTGATACCAAATGGATGATGCATCACCATGATGACCTATCGACGCTCATGGTTGCGCCTCATGGTTGGGTCGACTGGTGAAGCTGATCGATTTTCAATGAAAAACAAGTTGTCTTCCATCAGTGCTCTTTGCTTGTTATGCACAAAGATGATATCCTTCGTTAGTTCACCTTGGTTGCGTTGGAGATGCAGTCATCTTTCACGTTGGTGCAATTTTATCACACAATTGGCTATGAACCAAATGTTTCCTCGAAGAAGGATCGACGTTGGTACCAAGAGCATAAGTTTTGTAATGATTTCTAAGCCTTCTCACAACTTTGTCTCCAGCTCCCCTGTAATTTTATTTGTCCAGCTATTAACTTTGATTTAAAAAATGGTGTGGACTAAAAACCCGGATGGACGTAGTAGCCCTCCATTTTTATTTACTCAGCATATTAGATTTGACTGAAGTCAAACTTTGTAATACTCTCAAACCTTTCCGATAATTGAAATTAAAATTCTTTATTTGTACACACTCTCACACGTTTCCGATAATTTGGCGCATGTGTGGTTGTTCACTTAAGGGAGGGTAGTGTACCACACGTGAAGGACATGAAGTGCGACCAGGACGCGTGGGCGTGGATCGTTAGTTCATCGGAAGTAGTACTAATTTTCTTCACTGTACATTAAATAAAGAGTTTTGTTTCGTACTTACACAATTTAAAATGATTGTTATGGAGAGAATAAGAAAACCACTCCACTATATATTAGTCGTATACACACGAGAGTACTATATGGACGCAGCTTCATTGACTTAGTGCACCTGCCTTTGGGTTTATGACAGGTGGGCCCAAAATGTGGCTGGCTCACCTGTTATACAGCCAAAAGCAGATGGAGTGAAGGCACCGGAGCTCAGTCCGTACTACATTAGTATATATATAAGCAGGAGCCTCAGTGCTTGTTCGCTAGGGTTTGCACTCTCCACACGCTCGCCGCAATACATATATGTTACACGCTGGAGGCTCAGCGTTCATTTGCTAGGGTTTGCTATATTCATAGTCTCTCACCCTCTCTTCACCAGATCTAAACAAGACTGCGTTGGCCTCTTGTCTCTCTCTCCCCCCTCACAGCTGGTGAAGGAGGCGTCCGTATCCCGTCGCACCGGGAAGGGGAGGAGGTGCAGCGTTAACTCTATCGCCTTCGGCGAGGGAGGAAATCCACTACCGGCTGCGCTGTTCTCTTTCACCTAGCGCCTGTGCAGGAGGGCCATCGAACCCTTCTTCCTCGCTGCCGTACGTAGGGTGGGCAGATCCGGCCTCCCGCCGCACGCCTTGCCACATCCCGACGACCCTAAGGTATAAGTTTCTCTTAAACCGTTGTTGCTCTAGCTGCATGTGGATCTTTTTCGACCTGTAGTCGAATCTAGGTCTTGGTTCAAAGAGGAAAGAAAGGTGCGGTGGGGTGGAGCATGAATCTAGGACGTGGTTCAATGAGGAAAGGAGGGAGGAAAAGTAGTATAGACTGGCTATCCAGCCACTTTGTTGGTCGAAAAGGGAAAAAGGGGGTAACCCAGTACACACATCTGTAAGGAACTGATCTCTTTGTTGAAAAGGGAAAGAAACTGGGGGGGGGTCAGGTAGTTTGTGCAGGACTAGATTTGTTGCCCTTACATAGGAAAAAAGTTCAAAGAGAACAAATATGGGACCAACACAGATATGCTGCTTGGCTACATACTCTGCATCACCCATTTATACGTGTGGACGCACATGGTGCTAGCATGTCCCATATAGCTATTTTGCTGTTGTTAATCTAAGAATGCCGCCGGAAAATTGAAGTAATGCCACTGTTAAAAGTAAATTACATTTTTAATGAATGTTGTTTCAAGAGAGTGTCTCTTTTAATATGAATCAATGCAACCGTTTTAGAAATGCTACTATCCTACTTTGTTTTCCATCCAAGATAAGTTAGATGCTTCTTTCTGTCACCGTTTGTTTCATCCTCCTTTATCGGCAAGTAATTGTTTCCTTTTTTGCCTCTGTTAAAACAGGGGTATCGATTCAACTTGTTGCTATTGCGACATTTTGCTTCACTACTCGAAACACTTATGTTTTAAGAGTGTTTTGTGCAGTTCAACTTGAATGTCACACTGATGACTTTGCTTAATTTTGGTGGAACTACACAAAAGGAGACCCAAGATTTGTTTCCAGTGTTCCTATCGAGTTGTTTCAAATCTTGGTCTCAACTACATGATATATATTCAACTTGTTGCTATTGCGACATTTTGCTTCGCTACGCGAAACACTTTGCTTGATTTCCGTGCAACTGCACAAAAGGAGATTGGATTTCCTATTCGTGTTAGATGATTTGTATTTTATCCTAGTGTTCTCATGAAAGGTCAGTACATGCCTTCATCCACATGATTGTGCAGTGTGCTTTGAGATGTTGTGCTACCTGTATTGGTACTGTTTTAAATAAATGTTGAATTGAAGCTATTGTATTGCTGTCTTTTCCCATTAAGTAGTGAACAAAAATGGGACCAACCCAGACATGATGCTTGTTGCTTTGTTACAACAAACTCCGCATCACCCCCTTTATAAGTAGATGGAAGCACATATTGTTGTTGCGCCCACTCTCCCTTGGAACTGTTTATGCTTTTCGTTAATCTAATGCCGCTGGTAAAATTAAGCAACGCTACTCTCAGAATTAATTAACTACTGAATCTTAGTTCAAAACTGCAACACTTGTTAGGAATGGTACTATCCTGCTTTGTAGTTCTTTCTACATGTTTAACCAAGGTATTGTTAAGATAATGTCTATTTAAAAATGAATCAGTTGCATTGTTTTAGGAATGGTACTTTTCTGCTTTGTCGTTCTTTATACATGTTGAAACAAGGCATTGTTAAGATAATGTCTCAGTCAATATGAATGAATCACACTGATGGAGAATTGCTACTCTCCTGCTTTGTTTCCCATTAAGACAAGTCATCAACCGTTATTTCTCAGTAATTGTTTCCCTTATACCAATTGTTGCTTACAGGGATATCAAAATTAAAGCTCGGTTTTATTCCGACTTCGATTTTAGTTGAACTACACAAAAGGAGCCAATGTGTCCAAGGCAAACTGCTGCGTTACTGGGTCCAGTTGGTCGTTCCACTTTGCAGAAAGAAGCAGTCACTGGTCGTGGTACATTACAGAAGGAATGACCGAGAAGCTTTACAGAGTATTATTAGACACCGGTGACATGACTAGTCTGCAGAGACCATTGGCAATTTAACAACACATGGAGTGCCCTGGGCAAAAAGTGCCCAAACAAGTACAAGAAGCTACGACAGGACACGATCATAGGCATTACATATTTTGAATGGGAAAAGCTTGTCAAAGTTTAATCATTGATGTTAGCAAGAAGACGTTAGTTTAATATATTGGAATTGGAAAACCTTGTCAAAATTTGCTCATTGATGTTAGCTAGAAGACATGCATTTGATATTTTTGAGTGGGACGCCCTTGCTGTGAGGAACGTCGAGTGTTTTTTCCTATTCCTGTGTTCAGTTTAGAAGTAAATAGTTACTCTGCTGAGATATTCCTGTATTAAGAGTTTGTTCTGAATATTGTCTATGTAATGCCAGGCCTTGTGTTTGATTGCAAAGTTGAGCTTGGAATGTTGTGTCATGCGGCATCACAAGCTGTTCACCGTGCCTCCTGAGAATAATGCTTCGTATTGTTTTGCATGTCGATCTAATGCCAGTGATTTGCTTGTTAAGAAGATCATCCTCTTCTGTTGTTTCCGTGCGTAAGAAGTTCATCGTCTGATATTTCATTCATAGCCTATACGACATGTCCGGTAGGTTAGACGTGAAACCATATGATCTTCCGACCAACTCATGATATTAGGCCGTGATTGGATCAACATTTTCCAACCAAAACCACTTGTAAAACTGACGCTTGTAAATTAAAGCAGATGGTCTCGGGCGAAGGCGCTTGGTTGGTCGATTTCGACTAGTAAAATATCGGAAGTACTTCACACACGATAAAAACGCTGAACGACACTCGGACGATTGCTAATCCAGCCGTTAGCTGTTGTTACAGCCTTGCCCATGGATGGCATGATACGCACGTCGTGCATGTATCGTCTGGTAATGTTGTCCATATAGTAGTGCTCATAAAATATACACTGGTCTCTCAAATTACATGTGTAACCCGCCGGTTTTACTTACAGACCTCGGGCCTTCCGATGACGAGTAAATTACACTTGTATGTTAATACAGGTTTGAAATAAACCAGAGCTCCCAAGCACTGGCGAAGCTACAGTTAAAATGTTGGGCGGGCCAAACGGGTTTGACTATAGGGGATCCCAAAATTTAGTACAGATTTTCCTTCCATCCTTTGTATATTGGTCCATGGCTGGGCAGGCCATGGCATTGTTTTGCCTGTGTGTAGCTCCGCCACTGCTCCCAAGCGCGGCCTTACCGTTTCATGCCGTCTAAGTTTCTCGAAGGTGCTCATAGGTGTCCGATGATCCTGGCTTCCTGAATGAGCAGCGGACGCTGTATCAGACCTCCGTAGGGCCCGTGAGGCCCTCTCCGTTGTCCTTCGAGTTGTTGCGCTCGCCGTGGCGCCGAGCATTGTTAACATGGTCAACAAACAGGAGGATTCAGGAGATGACTTTATTTTGACTGGATGACACTAGGGACCCACTAGGGCCATAGCCGTACGTATGCAAGTGCCTCCTTATTATGTACAACTATATTTTTTTTGCTTTCTTCTGGTTTCCTCACATCACGGTCCCATACCATTGTCAACCTATGTAGTCAATATAAACAAGAGAATTGCACAAGGTGCGGCCGACAGCTAGGACCAAGCAACTCGAGCAGTATTTGTGTTTTGAGGCGTGAGCACTACAGAGTTTTTCTTGGCGATGATTTCAATGTTGTTCAGAGGAGAGCAGGGTATTAACTGGGTGGGTTGTGGCCCGTCTAGCCCAGGACAGATATCCAGCCCAGATACTACTTTTTTCAAGATGAAAATGGCTAGCCAAGCTATACGTCTTTTTGAGGTATACCCAGGCAAGGTCAACTTGTTATTCTCCGCCCCGCTGGGCTGTAAATCTTTCCTAGGAGGGATGCATTAGGCTTAACAGGAAAATGGGCTTTAAAAATAATAAATGGGATGTAATTATAAAAATTGGGCAGTAACTATAAAAAAATGCACCAAACACGAAAGTAGTTTATAAAATATTATTTATGGATTTTGAAAATCTTAAATTTTCATTGTTGCACGCGCAATGTTTCATTGGATTTTTACGTAATACAAATTTATATTTAATCTGACTAGAAATTTCGGGATAAAAATATTTCGGATCCCATCAAATGTGGGAAATTTTATTGAATTATGTCTTCAATGGTTGGTTGAAATTATTAATCATTGTCCTAGCTAGAAAATGGCCTGTACTTTTAACAAACTGTAAATGGGCTGTTGTAAATTCCAATAGAATTCAAAAATGGGCTGTACATTCTTACAAAACGCAAATGGGCTATAAGTTCTCTGCCACACACTTGTGGGCCTACTAAGTGACGCGTCCCCTAAAAAAATAAGTTGACGCATATGCAAGGCTTTGTCAACTTATTATAGTCAACACACGGTTCTAACAGCAGTGGCCGTTGGATATCTATCCAACGGATGTCGTGCTTCTTCTTCAATCTCGGATATTCTTAGCTTCGGCCGCCCAAAATATGATTCCTCCCCCTGACATCTGGGACGCACCGTTTCGGAGGCTGACCTGTGGGCCTACTAAGTTGGAGCGTACCAAGGGCTTTATCAACTTAGTCAATATAAACGATTCTAGCTTCAGTGACCGTACGATGGCCATCCAACGGTCGTAGTGCTTCTTCAACCTCTGGTCTTCTTGGTCCAGCCACCCAAAGCAGCGCCGGTCGTGCCGCGTGCTCCTGCCTCCCGTGGCCGGTTGTGCTGCCGCGGAGGCCTCACCGCCCCCATACTACAACCACTGCTGGCCAGGCCATCCCTCCACTCACCCACACCCCCTGTTATTCTGTGGCGATGGCAGCCTCACACCGCAGCCAAACTAGTGAACCCTCGTACTCCTCTCCGCGCGGGCTTCCACTGCTGCGTCTTCCCCGGCTCCACGTCGTCCCCTTCCTAGGCGTCACCGTCGTCCACCGCCCTGGTGCTCTCGGCGCGATGTGGTCAACATGGTCAACGACCGACTTCCATCGGAAGAGTACTGTACGTGGAGAGGCTGACAGCTGGGTCCATGGCGGCCGCAAGGAAGTGCCTCCTTATTACGCGCAAAATAATTATTCCTCCACCTGACAGCAAGGACCCACCGGACGGGCCACCATATTTCGCGAAAAAACGTTCCCCCCGCTGTCAGCTCGGACCCACCGGAAGTGCCTCTTTATTACGCACAAAAAAATGAATACTCCCCCTGCTAGCAGGGACTCACCTTGGTGGGAAGCTGACTTGTGGGCCTACTAAGTTGACGGGGACGGAGGGCTTTGTCAACTTAGTCAATATGAACGATTCTAGCTCCAGTGACCGTATGATGTCCATCCAACGGCCGTAGTGCTTCTTCGACCTCTGGTCTTCTTGCTCCAGCCGCCCAAAGCAGCACCGATCGTGCCGCCTGCTCCTGCCTCCCGTGGCCGGCTGTGCTGCCGCGGAGGCCTCACCGCCACCTACTATTCCCACCTTAGGCCAGGCCCTACGGCGGCGGCAGCCTCACACCGCAGCTGAACGAGTGAATACTCATACTCCTCTCTGCGTGGGCATCCACTGCCGCGTCTTCACCGGCTCCGCATCGTCCCCTTCCTAGGCCTCGTCATCGTCCACCGCCGTGGTGCTCTCGGCGCGACGTGGTCAACGTGGTCAAGGAACGACTTCCATCGGACGTGGACTGTACGTCGAGAGGCTGACAGCTGGGTCCACGGCCGCAGCAAGGAAGTGCCTCCTTATTACACGGAAAATAATGATTCCTACACCTGACGGCAGGGACCCACTGGACGGGCCACCGTATTTCGTGAAAAAACCGTTTCCCTCCTGACTGCTGGGACCAACCAGCTACACCTTCGCATGCAAGGAAGTGCGTCTGGGCAAAAAAACCAAAACGATTCGCCCCCGTGACTGCTGGGACCCACAAGCTACATCTTCACAGGCAAGGAAGTGCTTGACAGTCGGGACCCACCTGGTCAAAGCGTGCGTAGCGTTGTCATTCTGGTCACGAAAGTGTACATACATACTGGTCGATGTAGAGGCATGCATGTGTCGTAGTAGAGGCGCGCACGTGTCGTAGTAGAGGCACGCACGTAGCATGTACACGTACGTACAGCAGCGAGGGTGCAAGAAAGAAAATACGGCCACGTACGTACATATGGGCAGGGTCTCGAACGCCTACTCGCGCATACATACATGGCTGGGTCGGAACGGAGAAACGGCGTCATCGTCGTGTTCATGGGGAGCCAACCGGCTGGGTCGGAACGAAATGCATGGTCGTGTTCATCGGGAGGGCTTGGATGGAACATGCGATGGAAATGAGGCCTGGCGTACCGCACAACGGAGGAAATGGCCTTGTGTTCGACCGACCATGTTCGAAACGGGATCCAGTTGATCGGGAGGGGCCTGGCGTACCGCAAAACGGAGGAAGCGGACCTCCTACGGTTGAAACGGGGGTCCTGTTGATCGGGAGGGGTGTGGCGTACCGCAAAACAGAGAAAACGGACCTCCTACGGTTGAAACGGGGGTCCCGTTGATCGGGAGGGGTGTGGCGTACCGCAAAACGGAGGAAACGGACCTCCTATGGTCGAAACTGGGGTCCTGTTGATCGGGAGGGGTGTGGCATATCACAAAACGGACGAAACGGACCTCCTACGGTCGAAACAGGGTCCCTGTTCATCGGGAGGGGTGTGGCGTACCGCAAAACGGGACTCCACGGGATACTGTTCATCACCGTCGACCTCCTCCAGCCTCCACGGGCTACCGTCGACCTCCTCCAGCCTCCACGGGCTCCTATTCATCCAGCCTCCACCGCGCGCTACTCCACCGGCTACTGTTCAACCACCCCTCCACCGTCTACTGTTCATCCAGCCCTCCACACCATGGGGACCTGTTCATCCAGAGGCAACGCCACTGCTCACTGTTCATCCAAACCCCCCCTCCCGCAACATTCACTATTCATCCAATCGATCAACTTCAGTTAGCAGCAGTAGCGAAGGAATCGCTCCATCGGGTTCAGTTAACAGCCATCGATCGATCGCTCGGGTTCAGTAACGCGTAGCCTGCAGTGCAATCGCTCAGGTTCAGTTAGAGCCCAACGCCTCGCTCGGGTTCAGTTAGAGCCAACGCCTCGCACGTGTATGAGAGAAACGCGCATCGCTCGGCCCCCGACCTCCCACCGTAAGCGGCAACTCCCCGAAATTTTCCTCCCCCTCGCTTCTACCACGGTTTTTTCCGTCATGGACGGCCCAAAGAATGTCATGCAGCTGCTTCTCCCGCCCGCCCAGGACGAAAAGCCCATTTTCTGTCATGATTTTTTGACATAGAAGTAGGAGCCCACCACATCTATGATGATGCCGGGTTTTGTCATAATTTTCATCATAGAAGTGTCATATGTATGACAGAATTTTTTTTCGTTCGGCCCAAAATGTCACGGATGTGTCTTTTTTTGTAGTGCTACCTGCCGTTCCAAGTAAATTTGTATGTGCCAAACTCCAAACCTTCAAATGAAATTCTGTTTTGTATGCTCGAGCAGCTCATGTTTCGGCTAGGGCTGCCTATATCTTCCATGCTAGGTGGGTTTTTCTCAAGAGGAGTGGACTCCACTCCTCATTCATGAGAAAGGGCTGGTAACCGGGATGCCCAGTCCCATGATCCAAAAAGATCAAAACAAACCAAAAATAATTAAACAAAACTCCCCCAGGGCTTGTGTTAGTTGGAGGCACTCGTTGTTTCGAGCAAGCCATGGACTGATGCTTGTTAGTGGTGGGGGAGTATAAACTTTTACCGTTCTGTTTGGGAACTGCCTATAATGCATGTAGTATGGAAGATATGGCCATCTCATAGTTTTGCGTTGACAGTGAAAGTATGCCGCTCAAAATGTTATTCAGTATCTATTTTAAAATCGAGCTCTGGCACCTCTACAAATCCCTGCTTCCCTCTGTGAAGGGCCTATCTATTTACTTTTATGTTGAGTCATCACCTTCTTATTCAAAAGCACCCGCTGGAGAGAACACTGTCATTTGCATTCATTACTATTGGTTTATATTGGGTATGACTTGACTGGATCTCTTTTACCATGAATTACAATGTTTAGTCAGACCTTGAT
The DNA here is from genome assembly GCF_018294505.1 of Triticum aestivum. Taxonomy (NCBI): domain Eukaryota; kingdom Viridiplantae; phylum Streptophyta; class Magnoliopsida; order Poales; family Poaceae; genus Triticum; species Triticum aestivum. The sequence goes on from NC_057804.1 coordinate 417,504,538, forward strand.
CTTTAAAGGTGCTCTGCATTTATGTTTTGCGGTCTCAGAAAGGGCTAGCGAGATACCATTTTGTTATATCATGTTATGATTGTTTTGAGAAAGTGTTGTCATCTAAGTTTTATTATTATGGCTCGCTAGCTGATTATGCCATTGATATGAGTGATTGTGAGACCTAAGTGTTATTGTGAGTATGGTGAGTTCATAATATTTGCTGAAACCTGAATGCTGGCTTTGCATGTTTACAACAACAAGAGCAAACAGAGTTTGTATACGTTTTTCTTTATCACTTCCAGTTTATCAACTGAATTGCTTGAGGACAAGCAAAGGTTTAAGCTTGGGGGAGCTGATAAGTCTCCAATGTATCTACTTTTCCAAACACTTTTGCCCTTGTTTTGGACTCTAACATGCATGATTTGAATGAAACTAACCCGGACTGACGCTGTTTTCAGCAGAACTGCCATGATGTTGTTTTATGTGTAGAATACAAAAGTTCTCGGAATGTCTTGAAAATCCTCGCAGGCAAGTTTCGGAAAATATAAAAAATACTGGCGAAAGAATCAAGACCAGGGGCCCACACCCTATCCACAAGGGTGGGGGCGCCCCCCCTGGGCGTGCCCCCTATCTCGTGGGCCCCCTGAGGCTCCGCCGACCTCAACTCCAACTCCATACATTTCGTCTCGCGGAGAAAAAAATCAGAGAGAAAGTTTCATCGCGTTTTATGATATGGAGCCGCCGCCAAGCCCTAATCTCTCTCGGAAGGGCTGATCTAGAGTCCGTTCAGGGCTCCGGAGAGGGGGATTCGTCTCCGTCGTCATCATCAACCATCCTCCATCACCAATTTCATGATGCTCACCGCCATGCGTTAGTAATTCCATCGTAGGCTTGCTGGACGGTGATGGGTTGGATGAGATTTACCATGTAATCAAGTTAGTTTTGTTAGGGTTTGATCCCTAGTATCCACTATGTTCTGAGATTGATGTTGCTATGACTTTGCTATGCTTAATGCTTGTCACTAAGGCCCGAGTGCCATGATTTTAGATCTGAACCTATTATGTTTTCATGAATATATGTGCGTTCTTGATCCTATCTTGCAAGTGTATAGTCACCTATTATGTGTTATGATCCGACAACCCCGAAGTGACAATAATCGGGATACTTCTTGGTGATGACCGTAGTTTGAGGAGTTCATGTATTCACTATGTGCTAATGCTTTGTTCCGGTTCTCTATTAAAAGGAGGCCTTAATATCCCTTAGTTTCCACTAGGACCCCGCTGCCACGGGAGGGTAGGACAAAAGATGTCATGCAAGTTCTTTTCCATACGCATGTATGACTATATTCGGAATACATGCCTACATTACATAGATGAATTGGAGCTAGTTCTGTGTCACCCTATGTTATAGCTATTACATGAGAAATCGCATCCGACATAATTATCCATCACTGATCCAATGCCTACGAGCTTTTCACATCTTGTGCTTCGCTTATTTGCTTTTCCGTTGCTATTGTTACAATTACTACAAAACCCAAAAATATTACTTTTGCTACTGTTACCTTTATTATCATACTACTTTGCTACTAAATACCTTGCTACAGATACTAAGTTATCTAGGTGTGGTTGAATTGACAACTCAACTGCTAATACTCAATAATATTCTTTGGCTCCCCTTGTGTCGAATCAATAAATTTGGGTTGAATACTTTACCCTCGAAAGCTGTTGCGATCCCCTATACTTGTGGGTTATCATACACACATGCACCTTTCAGTTTACAGTGCAGGCAATTTGGGGTAATACTTTTGTTGCTTCCCTTTCCTACAATGCTGCAAGTAGTTGGACCTAAAGTTTGGACTTGGAACATGGTTACTGATTCATCATATAGCATGGTCAAGTATTTTAGGCTAACAACTGAGCATTTCCATATTAAAAAAATATAATGTGGCTCTAATTCTTTTTCCCCCCGGACAAATGACCTCCATATAATGACAATCAAGAATAAGAAGAAGAAGATAATTAAAGAGGAGGAAGAAGAAGTGTATTTTTTCCCTATTTTTAGATTACTATGCTCTTTCTTTCAACATTTTCAGTTTTCTTTCACGTCTAAAGAAATCCCTAGTTTTGAAGGGTGCCAATTGCCATTGCCAACTAACCTACCAAATTAATTAAGTGTTGTTGAGCACAAATGCATTGTTTTTTTTTCTCAGTTTTCTTTCATGTCTAGAAACTTGGCTCTATGTTTATAGATATGCTTCTAGATACTAATTGGTCTCTTCTGCTGCTTATTAGAGATGGGGAGAGGCCGAGCTCTCCTCTGCCACACCGGAGTACGAGTTGGATGCTTCCGAGTTCTTCAGTATCATACTTGAGACTTCCTCCAAGAGGCAGGTATATAAAAGGAGAGATCTCCCCTTCACCCATCTCATTATGATAACTCTGATGTTTGCTACATCACTGTTGCCTGACACTTTTATGACGATGCTGGACGGCCATCAGCCAAAGAATGTGAAGCTGCGGCAAGCCGGCAGCGGGCTTCGCAGGCTTTGGGACGTGGAGTTGGTGATCAGGTACGGCCACATGTACCTGTCGTGGCTGGGAGAAGTTCCACTGTGCCTACGACCTGCGGCACGGGTACTTCCTTCTCTTCAAATACGACGGCGATGCCATGCTCACCGTGAAGGTGTTCAACACGACTATGTGTCGCATGCGCTACCAGGACGACGATGATACCAGTATGTTCTGCCTCTTATTCGTCCTCTGTATTTTGCTTTGTCTCACATTGATTGTTAACAGTCATTGTTGCATTTGGTCAGGCAATGGGAGCAGCAGCAGCGACTCTGGCTGTAGCAAAAGCAGCAGCGAGGATGATCCGGATGGAGTGGGGAAGAAAAGGAGCAGAGTGGGGATGAGGAGGTGCAGGGTGATGATAGGCAACAAATGGTGGTGGCTGAGGATGACGTAGCGGCGGTGGTGGCTGACGATGGGCAAGAGATGGTGGTGGTTGAGGATGACCTAGCGATGGTGCTGCCTGAAGATGCCCTCGCGATGGTGGTGGTGCCTAACAATAACCTCGCAATGGTGGTGGCGCCGGCGATCCCACAGCCGGGTGACATGACCATGCCAATTGTGGTAGAAGACTACATCCCACTGCCTCCACTGCCTCGCCGCTCTTGGCGCATCAGGATGAGGAAGGATAAGGAGAAGAAGAATGAGTGAATTATGTCAGGTATGTCAGATCTCTAGAATGATCTATATATACTTAGCTTTGTTTCCTCCGAAATGACATAAGTTAGCTCTAATATGCTAAGTTATCTCTAATATGCTTAGTTTCCTAGGTTTGCTCAATAATGACATATACACTTGGCTTACTTGTGTGAAAAATGGCATAATTATGCTTAGTTAACTCAAAAATGGCATAATTAGTTAAGTTAGCTCCAAAATGACCCATTTAACCTAGGTTAGCTCCAATATGATCCATTTTACCTAGGTTAGCTCCAAAATGACCAAGTTTACCTAGGTTAGCTCCAATTTGATCCATTTTAGCTAGGTTAGCTCCAAAATGACCTACTTTACCTAGGTTAGCTCCAAAATGACAAAGTTTACCTAGGTTAGCTCCAATATGATCCATTTTAGCTAGGTTAGCTCCAAAATGATCAAGTTTACCTAGGTTAGCTCCAATGTGATCCATTTGAGCTAGGTTAGCTCCAAAATGACCAAGTTTACCTAGGTTAGCTCCAATTTGATCCATTTTAGCTAGGTTAGCTCCAAAATGACCTACTTTACCTAGGTTAGCTCCAAAATGACCTACTTTACCTAGGTTAGCTCCAAAATGACCAAGTTTACCTAGGTTAGCTCCAAAATGACCTAGTTTACCTAGGTTAGCTCCAATATGATCCATTTTAGCTAGGTTAGCTCCAAAATGACCTAGTTTACCTAGGTTAGCTCCAAAATGACCAAGTTTACCTAGCTCCAAAATGACCTAGTTTACCTAGGTTAGCTCCAAAATGACCAAGATGGCATAATATGCTTAGTTCACTCAAAGATGGCATAATTAGCTAGGTTAGCTCTATTTTACCTAAGTATATGCTTACTTCTTATTCCAGTCTTCTTCATTTTCTTCTTCTTCATGTTCTTCTTCTTCTTCTAACTTTCTTGTTTCCCATTTTGTAGATCTCATTTAATTCACGGAAACTTGCACGGATGGAGTGCTTCTTTTCCCTTTTTGCTTTTATTTTGTATCGATGAACTTGCATGGATGGAACTTGTTATATGGATGGATGGATAACGGTGTTGGATGAACAATGTGAAACTTTTGTAATATGTATGGATGGAACTATGTACATGTTGGTTATGTATGTATATATGATGAAACTTGTGTGTTGGATATTTCTTTTGTGAAATTTGTGTGTTTAAACTTGCATTGTGTGTTCAAATTGAATGAATTTAAGAAAAAAATAGAAAAAACTGGGGCTATACATGATCTTTGCCATCAGCCATCGGACGGCAAAGCTGCCACGTGGCAGCTCCCTGTTCAACCTGGGGTTGTCCTATTTGGTTACTTTGTTGTCCGCCAGCTGACGGCAAAGCTCACAGTTAGCCCCCTAACGACCGGACGTTGTCATGTGTGCCATCCAGGACCGTTGCTGTCAGCCGGCTTACGGCAAAGATCGTTTCATCTTTGCCGTCTGCCAGCTGACGGCAAAGAAGCCATTGCCGTAGCCCATTCAGCCGGACATGTTGCCGTCAGCTGACGGACAACAAATGTCTTTGTCGTCCGCCTTGTATGCCTTTTCCGTCCTCCATGGCGGACGGCAAAGAAGCTGACTCTAGTAGTGTGAATTGAATGCCAAAGATGGCACTACTTAGATCTATTCTCGCTTTTATGCCTAGCTAGGGGCGTTAAACAATAGCGCTTGTTGGGAGGCAACCCAATTTTATTTTTGTTTCTTTCTTTTTGCTTCTATTTAGTAATAAATATTTCATCTAGCTTCTGTTTAGATGTGTTTTCATGATTTAATTAGTATTTGTGCCAAGTAGAACCTATAGGATAACCTATGGTGATAGTTAATTTGATTCTGCTGAAAAACAGAAACTTTGTGCACACGAAAATAATTTTAGTAATTCACATAAACGTGATTTTGCGTTGATTTCTTTTTCTGTAGATCAATAGATAAATTTCCCAGGACTTTCTATTTTGGTAGGATTTTTAGAGTTCTAGAAGTATTCGAGAGTTACATATTGCTACATATTGTTCTGTTTTTGACAGATTCTGCTTTTCCTGTGTTGTTTGCTTATTTTGATGCATCTACGGCTAGTATCGGGGGGGGGGGGGGTATGAACCATAGAGAAGTTGGAATACAGTAGGTTTAACAACAATATAAATAAAGAATGAGTTCATTACAGTACCTTATGTGGTGGTTTTTCTTTCGTGCACTAACAGAGCTTATGAGATTTCCTGTTGAGTTTTGTGTTGTGAAGTTTTCAAGTTTTGGGTAAAGATTTGATGGACTATGGAATAAGGAGTGGTAAGAGCATAAGCTTGGGGATGCCCATGGCACCCCAAGATATTCAAGGATAACCAAAAGCCTAAGCTTGGGGATGCCCCGGAAGGCATCCCCTCCTTCGTCTTCGTCTATCGGTAACTTTACTTGGAGCTATATTTTTATTTGCCACATGATATGTGCTTTGCTTGGAGCATCTTGTATGATATTCGGCTTTGCTTTTTATATTACCACAATCATCCTTGTTGTACACACCTTTTGGGAGAAACCCACATGATTTAGAATTTATTAGAATACTCTATGTGCTTCACTTATATCTTTTGAGCTAGATAATTTTGCTCTAGTGCTTCACTTATATCTTTTAGAGCACGGCGGTGGCTTTATTTTGTAGAAATTGTTGGTCTCTCATGATTAACTTATATTATTTTGAGAGTCTTTTAGAACAGCATGGTATTTTCTATGGTTATAAAATTGGTCCTAGAATGATGGGCATCCAAGTTGGGTATAATAAAAACTATTCGAGGAAGTGAATTGGATGCTATGATCAATTTGATGCTTGATAATTGTTTTGAGATATAGAGGTGGTGATATTAGAGTCATGCTAGTTGGGTAATTGTGAATTTAAAGAATACTTGTGTTGAAGTTTGTGATTCCTGTAGCATGCACGTATGGTGAACCGCTTTGTGATGAAGTTGGAGCACAATTTTATTTATTGATTGTCTTCCTTATGAGTGGCGGTCGGGGACGAGCGATGGTATTTTCCTACCAATCTATCCCCCTAGGAGCATGTGCATAGTACTTTGTTTTCAATGGCTTGTAGATTTTTGCAATAAATATTTGAGTTCTTTATGACTAATGTTGAGTCCATGGATTATACGCACTCTCACCCTTCCACCATTGCTAGCCTCTCTTGTGCCGCACAACTTTCACCGGTACCATACACCCACCATATACCTTCCTCAAAATAGCCACCTTACCTACCTATTATGGCATTTCCATAGCCATTCTGAGATATATTGCCATGCAACTTTCCACTAGTCCATTTATTATGAGACGCTCCATCATTGTCATAGTGCTCTTTGCATGATCATGTAGTTGACATCGTATTTGTGGCAAGGCCACCTTCATAATTTTTTATACATGTCACTCTTGATTCATTGCATATCCCGGTACACCGCCGGAGGCATTCATATAGAGTCATATTTTGTTCTAAGTATCGAGTTGTAATCTTGAGTTGTAAGTAAATAAAAGTGTGATGATCTTCATTATTAGAGCATTGTCCCAAGTGAGGAAAGGATGATGGAGACTATGATTCCCCCACAAGTCGGGATGAGACTTCGGACTTAAAAAAAAAGAGAGAAAGGCCAAATAAAAAAAGGCCAAATAAATAAAAAATGAGAGAAAAAGAGAGAAGGGACAATGCTACTATCATTTTACCACACTTATGCTTCAAAGTAGCACCATGATCTTCATGATAGAGAGTCTCCTATGTTGTCACTTTCATATACTAGTGGGATTTTTTCATTATAGAACTTGGCTTGTATATTTCAATGATGGGCTTACTAAAAATGCCCTAGGTCTTCATAAGCAAACAAGTTGGATGCACACCTGTAAGTGCATCTAGTGCCACCCCTAGTTGGTTTTGGAGTATTGACGACAAAGTTGGTTGAGGGACTAATGCGTTTGTGAGAATTGCAGGATAACACAGGAAGTGTCCCTCATTGATTCGGTTTACCTACCGGAGATGAACCCTAAAAATGTATGAAGACATTGAAGACAATGGTGGTGTGTGAAGATATTCACATTGAAGACTATGACATGAGAAGACATTTAGTGAAGACTATGGAGCGCGAAGACTGAGTTGTTTCGTTGTTTCCTTTTCTTCTGTGTTGAGTCATAGGAACCACCGTACTGTTAAGTGGGGTCCAAGTGAACAAAGTCAGAGTGACTGAAGTGATGCTCAACCCAAATCCTATGTCTTCAAGCGAAGACAATGAGAGAAAATCTTATCCAAAGCTGGATGAGTCAGCTTTGCTTGTAGCCCAAGTAAAGTTGCCGTGTGTGTTTGAAATCTGACCGTTGGAACACGTGTCAGTTCCTTAGTGACCCAGGGTCATTTCGGACATAACAGGTCGGGTTGCCTTGTGGCTATAAATAGCCCACCCCCTACACCATAAATTGGTGGCTGCTCAGAGTTAGTTTACGGCTTTTGTCATTTTGAGAGCAACCCACCTCGAAGCCTTTGAGAGAGAAATCCTCGCAAGGACAAAGCCCAAACACCCAGAGCCAAAGAGTGTTAGGCATCACTGAAGTCTTTATGTCTGTGTGACCTGAAGACTTATTACACTTGAGGACTGTGTATCCTCCAGCCGGTTAGGCGTCACGTTCTGAGCATCCAAGAGTCATTGTGGATTGCCGGTGAACAAAGTCTGTGAAGGTTCGAAAGTCTACCTTGAAGACTTACCAGAGTGATTGGGCGAGGATTGTGTGTCCTTAGCTCAAGGGGAATAAGGTGAAGACGCGGTCTTCTGAGTTGAATCTCAGCCTCCCTAACCAGACGTACAGTTGTCACAGCAACTGGAACTGGTCCAACAAATCATGTGTCTTCAACTGTGACTGGTTCTATCCCTTCCCTCCTTTACTTTGAGTTTGTCTTCGTGAAGTCATTGCTTATTTGTCTTATCTGTTTGACTTCATTGCTTGACTACTATAGTTGATTGGCTTCATACTATCTTCCATCCTGATCCTTACTACCTAGCTGCTATTAGTCTTCGTATGTTCACATTGTTGCATACTTGACTATGGCTTGCTTGTTGTAGTTTATCTTCCGCTGCATATCAATTAGGTCATTCCTATTGTTTGTCTTTGAAACTTCTACGTTTTGAAGACTTTGATAAAAATCGCCTATTCACCCCCCCTCTAGTCGATAACTAGCACTTTCAATTGGTATTAGAGCAAGGTACTCCCTTGTTCTGTGTGATTCGGTTTAACCACCTGGAGTTTAGCTATGTCGACTACAGGATTGAGGAACATATCTTGCCCCACTTTTGACAGTCATGAGTATCCTCGGTGGAAGGCCATGATGAAGAAGCGACTCATGGCCATGAATAGCGAATTGTGGACCGTCATCGAGATTGGTCTTACTGATCTATGCAAGATGCCAGAGGCTGATGACATTCGCAAGTACACTCTACTGAACCTCACAGCGAAGGATGTCATCTGCTCATGTCTGTCCCGAAATCAGTTCAGGAACGTCATGCACCTCAATCACGCGAAGCTAATCTGGGACCGTCTTTTTGAGGTCTATGAAGGTCATCTTAATCGTCATGATCCTTGGCTTGATGATTACAAGGAGTCTCTTAAAGAGATGACCTTTCCACCTGAATCGTCTTCATCTTCACCATGCCTCATGTCAGGGGGTGCTAAGGGTATGACACCTCGTGCTTTAGAATGGATTATGGATAGCGGATGCACGAATCATATGACTGGTGATCGAAGTCTTCTCATGGACTCAACCTTACGTCCATCCGACAAAAGTCAAATCACATTTGCTGACACTGGTAAAAGCAAGGTATTGGGTCTAGGTAGAGTTGCAATCTCAAAGGATCAACACATGGATAAAGTGATGCTTGTTGAATCCCTAGGGTTCAACTTAATGTCTGTCTCAATGCTTTGTGACTTAAACATGATTGTGATATTCGGAAAATATCGTTGCCTTGTACTAATGGAATCTGACACGTCTCTAGTCTTTGAAGGGTATAGGAAAGATGATCTATACATGGTAGATTTCTCAGCAGGTCCACAGCTTGCCGTATGTCTTCTTGCAAAAGCTTCAGAATGCTGGCTCTGGCATCGGAGGATGGGGCATGCTGGCATGAGGAACTTACACACACTCATCAAGAAGAAGCATGTCACAGGCATCGAAGGTGTCAAGTTCAAGAAAGATCATTTGTGTGATGCCTGTGAAGCTGGAAAGATGACTAGAGCCAAGCACCCCTCGAAGACAATCATGACGACATCTCAACCCTTCGAGCTGTTACACATGGACTTATTTGGCCCCACTCACTACTCTACCCTCACAACAATGGCGTGTCTCTATGGCTCATTGTTGATGACTACTCAAGATATACATGGGTGCACATAATTCTCTACAAGACTGAAGTACAAGATGTCTTCAAACGATTCGCCAATCGAGCCATGAACAATTATGGCGTCAAGATCAAGCATATCAGAAGTGATAACGGCACTGAATTCAAGAACACCGGGCTTGATCTTTATCTAGATACAATGGGAATCACTCATGAGTTTTCTGCTCCATACACACCTCAGCAAAATGGCATTGTTGAGCACAAGAACAGAACCCTTATTGAAATGGCTCGAACAATGCTCGATGAGTACAAGACACCAAGAAAGTTCTGGCCTGAAGCTATTGACACTGCTTGTCACATCATCAACCGTGTCTACATCCATAAGCTTCTGAACAAAACATCCTATGAGCTCCTTACTGGCAAGAAGCCAAATGTCAGTTACTTCAGAGTATTTGGTGCTAGGTGTTGGATCAAGGATCCCCATCACAAGTCAAAATTTGAACCTAAAGCTCACGAAGGCTTCATGCTCGGTTATGGAAAGGACTCACACTCTTACAGGGTCTTCAACCTCTTTCACTACAAGATCATTGAAACTGTGGACGTGCGATTTGATGAAACCAATGGTTCACAACGAGAGCTTCTGCCAAGTACACTACATGAAGCTCCTCCGAGCGAATCTATCAAGCTGATGGGAACTGGTGAAATCATGCCTTCTGAAGCACAGCCTGAAGAGGAACTTATCATTTATGCACCAAACCAACCTGAAGACAATGCTCAGATCGAAGACAATCCTCCCAATGATGATAATGATCAGAATGAGCTAGGTCTTCGTCCAGTTCATCCTCGTGTTGCAAATGAAGTACAAATCGAGAAGATAATTGATAGCATCAATGCACCTGGTCCACTTACTCGCTCAAGGGCGACACAGTTAGCAAATTTCTGTGGGCATTTTTCATTTGTGTCAATATCAGAACCCAAGAAAGTTGCTGAAGCCTTTATGGAACCTGAATGGATTCAAGCCATGCAAGAAGAACTTCAACAGTTCAAGCTGAATAATGTTTGGGAACTTGTCAAGCGCCCTGACCCTCGCAAGCATAACATTATTGGCACTAAATGGATATATCGGAACAAGCAAGATGAGCATGGTCAAGTCGTCAGAAACAAAGCACGTCTTGTGGCTCAAGGATATACTCAAGTTGAAGGAATTGACTTCGATGAAACATTTGCTCCTGTGGCTAGGCTTGAAGCTATTCGCATACTGCTAGCCTATGCTAATCACCACAACATCTTGCTATATCAAATGGATGTGAAGAGTGCTTTCCTCAATGGCAAGATTGAAGAAGAAGTGTATGTTGCTCAACCACCTGGCTTTGAAGATCCAAAACATCCTGATATGGTGTACAAACTAAACAAAGCACTGTATGGCCTCAAACAAGCTCCTCGCGCTTGGTATGATACAATCAAAGACTTCCTGAAGAGCAAAGGCTTCAAACCAGGATCCCTCGATCCCACACTCTTCACGAAGACATATGATGGTGAACTGTTTGTATATCAAATATATGTGGATGACATAATCTTCGGCTGCACCAACCAGAAGTATAGTGATGAGTTTGGATACATGATGCAAGAGCAATATCAGATGTCCATGATGGGTGAGCTGAAGTTCTTCCTTGGTCTTCAAATTCTTCAGCAAAGAAATGGCATCTTCATATCTCAAGAAAAATATCTCAAAGACTGTCTGACGAAGTTCGGCATGCAAGATTGCAAAGGTTACATGACGCCAATGCCAGCCAAACATCATCTTGGTCCCGACGACAATGGTAAAGAGTTCGATCAAAAGGTATACCGCTCCATGATTGGTTCTTTACTTTACCTATGTGCATCTAGGCCAGATATTATGCTTAGTGTTTGCATGTGTGCTCGATTCCAAGCGGCACCAAAGGAATCGCATCACTTAGCTGTGAAGCGAATTCCTAGATATTTGTCTTACACCCCAACACTCGGATTATGGTATCCAAAGGGCTCAAGGTTTGATCTGGTTGGATTCTCGGATGCTGATTATGCTGGTGACAAGGTGGATCGCAAGTCTACATCAGGAACATGTCACTTTCTGGGACGATCACTTGTCTGTTGGTCTTCAAAGAAGCAAAACTGTGTATCACTCTCAACTGCTGAATCTGAATACATTGCTGCTGGATCTTGTTGTGCTCAGCTTCTGTGGATGAAGCAAACTCTCAAGGACTATGGCGTCAATCTGAAACAAGTACCTCTCTTCTGCGACAACGAAAGCGCCATCAAGATTGCCAACAATCCAGTTCAGCACTCGAAGACAAAGCACATTGAAATTCGTCATCACTTTCTCAGAGATCATGTCATGAAGAAAGATATTGACATCATTCACGTCAACACTGAAGAGCAACTGGCAGATATCTTCACAAAGCCCCTGGATGAGAAAAGGTTTTGCAAGTTACGGTGTGAGCTAAATATCTTGGAATCCTCAAATGTCCTGTGATCAAGCACACATCCTAACACTTATGCATGTTGATGACTTAGATGTGCAACACACGAAGTAAAGTATATCTTCAATCAATGAAGACTTACATTCTGAGTGTGAATACATTAACGTGGAATTTGACTTCGGAGCGCCACGATAATTGTGCGCCGTGTCTGGGTCTAATACTTCCTATACGGTGGGTAACGCCACCACCAAATTTCTTGGTTTGAAGTGTTTCACTCTTGGCGTTATTGTTGAATATCTTCGCATTTGATTTGACTTCAAAATTTCAACTAATCTACATGATTTACTTCACTAGGTTGATTTGATTGCTTTCTCAAATATATATATACTAGTATTATGTCCTCTACAGCATTCACTTATAGCTATGTCTTCATTGTTGAATCTTTTGAACTAAGTGAATGTGATCGGACCCTAATCTCTCTATGCTTACTATCTCAAACTCTATCTGTCCAAATCATATGCATTCTATTGAAACTGTCGAATGTCTTCTCTGCATCCTTGTCAGCAGAAGACACAGAGACAAACATTGAGTCTGTTAAATGATTCATCCTTATTGATTGAAATCCGGAGAAGCCAGAATGACCATCCGACAAACTTGGCGGGCGTGGGAACGTGGGACAACTATGAGTATGTTGCATGCTTGCCACGTGTCCCTCGGATGTGAACAGGCAGGGGCACCTGCGTAATTGCGTTGTGCCGCACACCTTCTTATAAATATGTGCCCCCTGCGATCAAGAAAACCTTCTTCCACCTCTCCACCTCGTCAAAACCCTAGCGCCACCGCTAGCTCTCGACAACGTCGGCGATGAAGCACTTAGCTGCCGCGACTTCTCCAACGCCGTCCTCACGCCGGCCGCGGACATCGTCCTCTCCGCCACTGCCGTAGGTGTCCTTCGTCGCCAAGTTAGGGCACGGTGGATTGAACTGCTCGGTCTCCTATTCATCCCATCTAGCAGTTCATCGTGTGGTAAATATAACTCTATTTTTACCAGCTTTTTGATCCTCAATGATTCATCCAATTTACCAAAATTGGTTTCTGTCTATACAAAGTTAGATCTATTCTGTTTGCATCTCATACTGCCTAGTATATTCACTTAAGCTTCATATCTAGTTAGATTCCTCACTTGTACTTATTCACGGATTCGTACAAATCTGGAACCGACTCTCAACATATAAGTGAATGTCTTCGCAACATGAGGTCAATGTCTTCAAACTGATTTATCTTCAAAATCTTCTGAGAATGCATATGACCTCTTCCCCTTCCCTCGCATCTCTAATGCTGTCATAGGTACATGTCCGTGGGAGAATCCCTAGGTTCTCATAGTCTGCATTCGTTTGCAGAATTCTTACAGCAACACATTGAATCTCCCGAAGCCAGTTCCTGTCTGACCAGCAAGCGAAAGCCTTTGAAGCCTTTGAACATATTGAAACCATTCAGTTTGAAGTTCATGGCTACGGAGAAATCTGTAAGGAAGGGTGGCAGACAGCATCGAGGGGGAACATCAAAGGATCTGCCTGATGATCTTGCAGAACTTTACAAAACAGATCCTGAAGAGGATTATAATCAGCGCAAGACACGAATCCAATGGATTCGACGCTATTGGGCTGAACAATGGTTCAAGTACAAGTTCGTGACCCAGGAGTACGCTGAGAAGAATGCTATCAAGAGTCCTTGGGGTGATATTCTCTATCGAGGCCTTCCCCCCAAGAACAAAGCTGAAGCCATTGCACAAGAATTCTATCCTTGCATGGTCCATGGACCACAGCCTGAAGATGCCGACCCATCATCATTGCTCTGGTGTCGTGACGATAATCTCTTCAAGCGCAACTTCCAGTATGCAAAGGCTTCGGAAAAGGAAAACAAGAAGTCATGGGGATTAGACTTCAATCCTAGTCCCTCTGCTCCCCGTGATGACGGCACACGTGAAGCGGAAGAAAATAGAATTGGTCCCTTTTCAAACATTGATGGCCTCATCTCATACGTCTTGGTACAAGGTGCCAAAGTGGATCATTCTGATAATGATGCTGATTCTGATGAAGCCCCAGCTCCTCCTCCAAGGCCGCAGAAGCCAAAGAAAATTAAGGATTCAACATCAGCTGCACCTCCAAAAGCTTCTCGTGTGAAGCCACTGGCCACTGCACCTCCTGAAGACAGTGTGCAGTCTGAAGATCTTTCACGCATCTCCAAGAAGACAGAGAAGAAAAAGAAAATCATCAAGAGTACTGATCAGACATTGACTCCTGCTGCTATTCTGCGTGAAGAGCACATTGATCTATCCAGCGATGACGATCTTGCAGATGATGCTCTTGAGCAACTGATCAAGAGCAAGGAAGAAGCAAAGATCTTCAATAATTTGCCTCTCTTTGATGTGGCAGTCATCCATAACTTCATTGATGAATGGTTTGACACACCAAATCTCAGCTTTGATGATCTGCAACTTCCAATTGGCCTCAGCGTCGCCTTCAATGGCACCATTGCTTCTGAGCTATCTATTGCTCAGCGCATCGTCGAACTGAAGCACAAGATTGACTTTGAAAAAGCTCAGTTCAAGAAGCATGTGGCCAATCTCAATGTGCAAGATGTCAAGAACTTCAAGATTATGCTTCACGAGCTCAAAGAGGCGTTTCACAAGAAGCGTGAAGAATCTAGAGGCTCTCGTGAGCGCATGAAAAATCTGGCTAACAAGTGTGTGCTTGCCTACAATGAGGCTGAGAAGCGCAAGGCTCTTGGTCGTCCTGGCATCGACCCCGGGATGGCTGCAAAGAAGAAGAAATCGACTGTCCAACCTGTACCTTCAAGGCAAGATGAACCTCGCATAGTCTTCCCAAGCAGCATGACTGGCTCGAAGCCAAAAGTCACATCAACCGCTTCAGAACAGAAGAAGACGAGGGCTGCAGAGGCTGAAGCCAGAAAAAGGAAAACCTCAAATGCCTCTGATGCTGCTCCCTCCAAGAAGAAGCGCAAGACCAAGAAAAATCGGGCTGCTCCCACAGAGCCCCTTGTTGTTGAACCCATCTCAGTGGTTCGTCCTGCATCTGCAACCCAAGAACTACGAATGACTGTTCATGAGCCTGCTTCCACAGAGGCTCCTGAAGCTGAAGAGATTCCAGCAGTTGATCCCATCACTGCTGAAGACATTGGTCACCATGACAATGTTGAAGATGATGAAGTTCTTCCTCAAATTGAATACAATGTGGTATCATCGCCTGTTCTTACGAACAGCGAAATCATCAGCATTGGTCGTCCTCTGACGCCAATTGCTCAGGATGCTTCATGGGCTGATCGCCCGCAACAACAAGACTCCCCCAGTACTCCCCAACAACAACAAGTCACACCATCCGTGCAAGTTGAAGAGGATGAGGGCCTGCCTACCCCATCTCCCAAGGCGTCGCCTGTCCTACAAAGGCTTCGCAAAGGACCAAGGCCTCAAGTCCCTCTTCCGAGCGTTCCAGAAGGAGAAGTGCACCATCAACCTGTTGCACGTCAAGTGTTTTCAGAAGCCACTCCAACTGTGAATGTCTTCGTGTCTGAAGCCCCAGCTGCTGAAGACAATCCGGCTGCATCAACCGATGAAGAACATCAAGAAAATCGTGTCCCTACCCCCCCCATTCCTGAAGAAGTTGTTCATGAAGTAAACGTGTCTGTGCCTGACCCTCCAGCTCATCAATTGGAGGTTGAAAACCTTGAGGCTGCCACCACCAACACCAATGAAGCCAATGACGTAGTCATGGCTGAAGCTAGTGTGGAGCCTGTCCCAAGCACCGTGCCAGAAGTCAATGCTGAAAATGCTCCTGAAGCTTCTGTTGTGCAGCCTGAAGCCACTGTTGCTGCCACTGCTCCTATTCCGCCACCAAGGCCCTATACAATTGAGCAAGCATACAACCATGGTGAGTTAATCACAGTAAGATGGCCCGTTCTGGTCCCTCCGCCTAATGTCTCTGGTCCTCAGTTTGACTATCACATTGAGCATAGGCCTCAGGTCCAGAAGCCAAAGCCAAGACTGCCAAGGTTTCCAGGTACTGCCACATCTGTCGGGTCCTTCAATGCAAATGGCTTCAAAAGCCACAACACATTCTTTGACAGCTCAAAGAACCCCTACACAAGGCCAAGAATATCATCAGATCGTTTCTGGAGTCATCAACAATGAAGCTATTACTCCTGTGTTCTGTATGATCAAGGGCGCATTTTCCCTCATATGCGCCTCGACACTGAAGCCATTGCTGGACTGCCATGCTTAGAAGAAGCACTTGACTGCTTTCGTGATGCTGGTCTGCTCAGCTTTGTGACAGACAAAGAACATTGGAATGAAGAACTTTTGCTTCGATTCTATGCTACCTCCACATTCGCGGATATAACAGAGATACAAAGACATGGGTTCTCGAGTGGATGACAGGAAATGTTCATCATGAAGCCAAAGCTCTTGACATCATTGAGCTTACAGGCCTATCCACTCCCGGAGAGCTATATGAACCTGGTTGTCAAAACCACCGCAATGCACTGGAGAGCATCTTCCATAAGCCAGAACCAAACATGAGCCAGATGTTGAGCATGATGAAGCCTTTGCCACATGATGCTGAATATCCAAAGGAGTTCTTTGTTGATGACCTTGAGTATCTGCCGCGCACCATATATCACATCATAAGGCGGACTCTGTGGCCGATCAAAGGACATTCATCAGCTGCAAAACTTGAAGGAGCCATGAAGACATTGGTCTTTTACATCCTCAATGGCATCAGCTTCAATGCACAAGATTTCTTCCTTCGGCAACTGGCTGCGTCTGGATCTGACCTTTTGGCCTGAAATTCTATGCTCCATGGGTCATGCGCCTCATCAAGCAACACTCTGCTGTCAACTATCAACCCTCTGCTCGCAATCATGTGATCTTTCTACCAGAGGTTGATATGTCAGTTGAAGCCATATACCCTGAACCTGCCAAGAAGCCTCTTAGTCTTCAAAATGCTGAACACCAAAGCTTCACTCAGCCTATTGAAGGAGTCCAAGCAGTAACTCGTGTCTATCCAATGGCTGGAAACACTCGTCTACCTCATCGTGCGCCAACTGAAGCTACTGAGAGCACAATTGCTCAAAGGCCTCGAAGCGCTCTCGGGTCCTAAATGACCGAGAACTTCTTGTGGCCCTGCATCAGAAACAAGACAAGCATCATTTTTGGCTCAAGCGTCAGATGCAAAGCCTCTTGGTGGATGTAAATCGCATTCGAAACCTTGCCACCAAGAATGCATTTGTCACTCACGAAACTTGTCAGCGATCATGGAAGAGTTTGACCCTGCTCAGTGCTGAAGCAGATCTTCAAGACGATGGCTTCACTGAGAGATTCAAGTTTGACTCCACTCCTCCACAGAATGCTGTCCTACAAAGAACTCCATCTCTTGAAGACTCTGACTATTCTTCCTCTGCGGCAACTGTAAATGCCAACAAGATCCATTATGAAGACGATGCAAATTCACCGCCTCCTACTTCTGCTCGCATCGACACTGCACCAAGTTCGTCTGCACCGCCAACCAACAACGACAACCCTGCTGCTTCACCTACTCCTCATGAGGACGAGTAGATGCTCCATGTCTTCAAACCTTTTTGGTCATTACTGACAAAAGGGGGAGAAGCATATGAGTTTGATAGTCTTCAAGCGGGTTCATAAGGGCGATTGCTTTATATTTTTGCCTAGTGCTTACAACTCTTGCTTTTGATACACTTCGTTCTTTGAGTTGTAACACTTAAACTTGATGGTCGTCTGCTACTTATTTGCGTTTCCACGTGCGATGATAACTTCCGCACTTAGATCATTCTGCAGACGTCCATTTTTCATTATGCATGTCATTCTCTTAGTTATATCATTTCATGCATGATGAATTATCTTCATAAGTTGAAGAGGATCTCCACAAGTACAACCTGCCATTTGCATTTGCATTCCAAAAGCAAATTATTTATATGCACATCTTCAGGGGGAGCCCTTGCCACTTATGAAGACAATACGCTATCCTTTACAATTTCACATACTTCTTTCCCGTTGAAAACTTCAACCAGTTTGTCATCAATCACCAAAAAGGGGGAGATTGTAAGTGCATCTAGTGCCACCCCTAGTTGGTTTTGGAGTATTGACGACAAAGTTGGTTGAGGGACTAATGCGTTTGTGAGAATTGCAGGATAACGCAGGAAGTGTCCCTCATTGATTCGGTTTACCTACCGGAGATGACCCCTAAAAATGTATGAAGACATTGAAGACAATGGTGGTGTGTGAAGATATTCACACTGAAGACTATGACATGAGAAGACATTGAGTGAAGACTATGGAGCGCGAAGACTGAGTTGTTTCGTTGTTTCCTTTTCTTCTTTGTTGAGTCATAGGAACCACCGTACTGTTAAGTGGGGTCCAAGTGAACAAAGTCAGAGTGACTGAAGTGATGCTCAACCCAAATCCTATGTCTTCGAGCGAAGACAATGAGAGCAAATCTTATCCAGAGCTGGATGAGTCAGCTTTGCTTGTAGCCCAAGTAAAGTTGCCGTGTGTGTTTGAAATCTGACCGTTGGAACACGTGTCAGTTCCTTAGTGACCCAGGGTCATTTCGGACATATCAGGTCGGGTTGCCTTGTGGCTATAAATAGCCCACCCCCTACACCATAAATTGGTGGCTGCTCAGAGTTAGTTTACGGCTTTTGTCGTTTTGAGAGCAACCCACCTCGAAGCCTTTGAGAGAGAAATCCTTGCGAGGACAAAGCCCAAACACCCAGAGCCAAAGAGTGTTAGGCATCACTGAAGTCTTTCTGTCTGTGTGACCTGAAGACTTATTACACTTGAGGACTGTGTATCCTCCAGCCGGTTAGGCGTCGCGTTCTGAGCATCCAAGAGTCATTGTGGATTGCCGGTGAACGAAGTCTGTGAAGGTTCGGAAGTCTACCTTGAAGACTTACCAGAGTGATTGGGCGAGGACTGTGTGTCCTTAGCTCAAGGGGAATAAGGTGAAGACGCGGTCTTCTGAGTTGAATCTCAGCCTCCCTAACCAGACGTACAGTTGTCACAGCAACTGGAACTGGTCCAACAAATCCTGTGTCTTCAACAAGTGACTGGTTCTATCCCTTCCCTCCTTTACTTTGAGTTTGTCTTCGTGAAGTCATTGCTTATTTGTCTTATCTGTTTGACTTCATTGCTTGACTACTATCGTTGATTGCTTCATACTATCTTCCATCCTGATCCTTACTACCTAGCTGCTATTAGTCTTCTTACGTTCATATTCTTGCATACTTGACTATGGCTTGCTTGTTGTAGTTTATCTTCGGCTGCATATCAATTAGGTCATTCCTATTGTTTGTCTTCGAAACTTCTATGTTTTGAAGACTTTGATAAAAATCGCCTATTCACCCCCCATCTAGTCGATAACTAGCACTTTCAACACCCACTTAGTTTCTTTTGTTGAGCTTTCATACATTTATAACTCTAGTGCATCCGTTGCATGGCAATCCCTACTCACTCACATTGATATCTATTAATGGGCATCTCCATAGCCCATTGAGACGCCTAGTTGATGTGAGACTATATTCTCCTTTTTTGTCTTCTCCACAACCACCATTCTATTCCCCATATAGTGCTATGTCCATGGCTCACGCTCATGTATTGCGTGAAAGTTGAAAAAGTTTGAGATTACTAAAGTATGAAACAATTGCTTGGCTTGTGATCAGGGTTGTACATGATTAAATACTTTGTGTGATGAAGATAGAGCATAGCCAAACTATATGATTTTGTAGGCATAACTTTCTTTAGCCATGCTATTTTGAGAAGACATGATTGCTTTATTAGTATGCTTGAAGTATTACTTTTTCCTTATGTCAATATGAACTTTTATTTTAAATCATTTGGATCTGAATATTCATGCCACAATAAATAAAATTACATTGAGAATTATGCTAGGTAGCATTCCATATCAAAAATTCTGTTTTTATCATTTACCTACTCGAGGACGAGCAGAAATTAAGCTTGGGGATGCTTGATACGTCTTCAACGTATCTTTAATTTTTGATTGTTCCATGCTATTATATTACCCGTTTTGGATGTTTATGGGCTTTACTTTACACTTTTATATCATATTTGGGACTAACCTACTAACCGGAGGCCCAGCCTGAATTGCTGTTTTTTTTTGCCTATTTTTGTGTTTTGAAGAAAAGGAATATCAAACGGAGTCCAAACGGGTTGAAACCTTCGGGAGCGATATTTTTTGAACGAATGCAAACCTGGAGACTTGGAGTGGACGTCAAGCAACAAACAAGGAGGCCACAAGGGTGCCCGGCGCGCCCCCCACCCTCGTGGTCCCCTCGAGCGTCAACTGACCTACTTCTTCCTCCTATATATACTCCCGTACCCTGAAAACATTAGAAGCGACCACGAAAACCTAATTCCACCACTGCAACCTTCTGTATCCGCAAGATCCCATCTTGGAGCCTTCGGTGGCGCTCCGCCGGAGGGGGAATCGACCAGGGAGGGACTCTACATCATCTCCAAGGCCTCTCCTATGAGTTGTGAGTAGTTTACCACAGACCTTCAGGTCCATAGTTATTAGCTAGATGGCTTCTTCTCTCTCTTTGAATCTCAATACAAAGTTCTCCTCGATCTCCTTGGAGATCTATTTGATGTAACTCTTTTTCCGGTGTTGTTGGGATATAACTATTTGTGTAAGCCGCCCAGGAGAGGCCAGGTTACGCAAAGAAGACTCATCAGAAAGAAGCCCAAGACCAAGCATGAAGATGGCGGTTCAATAAAGGGTCTAAAGCCCGCAAGAGGCTTAAGGCCCATAGTGGTAAACCGTCATGATAATATGACTTGTAACATAAGGTAGACTTAACTAGTCACCGAGCCGGACACTGTTTATGAGCCGGCCGGGACTCTGTAGGCCGCAGGGCGTCCGCCCGTGTATATAAGGGGACGACCCGCTGGCGGCTTAGGGTAAGAAACAACTCATCGAGAACCAGGCATAGCATATCTCGCTCCCTGGTCATCGAAACATCAAGCAATACCAACCCAACTAGACGTAGGCCTTACCTTCATCGTAAGGGGCCGAACTAGTATAAACCCCTCGTGTCTCTTGTCCTAACTAACCCCTTCAAGCTTCCTAGTTGTGATGGCTCCACGATTAAGTCCTTTCACCAGGACATCTGACATGACAATTCCACGACAGTTGGCGCCCACCGTGGGGCCAGCGCACGGTGGATTTGAGTTCTTGAAGGGAAACTTCGAAGGGCTCAAGGGATACACAGTGGGCCGGATGACCAAGAGTCGTCGCGGTAAGATCTACATCGACGACGAAGGCTAGGGCCCCGACGCCGGCTCAATTGAGTATGGGTACCGGGTCCCCTTCAGCGGAATCCACGTCTTCATCGGCCGGATTGGTGAGCCGGGCCCTGAGCCGGACAACTGCACCGACTTCGTCGAGACGGCTCAGCGTGCAAGACCCGCCCGAGTCCGACCCGGCATGAAGCGTGTCTTTGTGGGCTACATCCATGGAGAAGAACATTCTGAAGGATCTGAAGATGGTGGTGAGACAGCCGTCCTCTCCGACGGTGATTCATCCGCCGGTTCAACAGATTCGTTGTATCAAGTGCAAGATGGCGTGCTCGGGGGCTGTTCCGATGGCTCTAGTATTCCGGACCCCTATGAGTCGCCAAACTGGGCAGGAGTTTTCATGGCTGGGACTCAACCCGGCCAAAATTCTACAGCCGCTGCTGCAATAATGTCCGGAATAGGAGCGGCCAGGGCAGGAGGCCCTGTGCGCCCGCCGGCTCAAGTGTTGATAGATCTCATGGATAAGCTTATGGCTGTATTAACCGCTACGGTTATTCCTGCAAATAAAGATGAGCATGATGCTGAGGTGGCACGGGTGCGCGAGGAAATAGCACGGGCCAAGGAGGCCTTAGCAGCTGAGGACACCAGGTTAGCCATGGAACGGGCGGCTTTGGATGCACGGGCGCAGCAGCTCTAGTCAGAGGCTTTCCAGCTTACAATGAGCCTGAACACATCTAATGAGGTGATGAGAAGGAGGCACCAGAAAACTCAATCCCATTTGCCTCCGACTTACGACCCTCGGACTCTTTTCGCTACACCCGGAGCCGGCCCAAGTAACCCGCCAGATGCAAATCAGTTTATGACAGCCGGAACAGGAGGACCGGCTCAGCCTCGGGAGATGGCACCTCCTCATGGGAACATGGCGCAGCCCCGCTGGGTCACTTTTCCGGCCCCATGGAGAACTTAATCGCAGCATCGGCGCGTCTGGCGGCTCTCCCAGTGGACGCTGATGGTCCGACAGTGGTGGAGACCCGAAGGATCAGGGAACTTGTCCAGACGGCCCTGGCACAGCAAGAGACTTATTCTTATAGTCGGGACATGATTCATTTGACTCCTCTGCCTTGGTTAGCACCGCCTCGCCAAAACCGGAGTCTGAGTTACAGAAGGCACATGGAGTCAGAAGCTTTGTCAAGCAACGCCCAGCGCCGGAACCATCCCGGTGGCTATAACCCGGTACAAGATCGGGTACGTCAGGAGAACGAGCGGGCGGCTTAGCTAGCGGCTCAACAGACGGCTCATCAAGATTTCCCAGAGTATCCGATGGCTTCCGTTGAGACGGGAGTGACTACTAGAACCGGCGGTGTTCCTTGTTTGGTGCTGGCTCTGCGTAATGTACGCCTACCTAAGGACTTCAAGGGACCTCTAAAGGTGCCGAATTACACGGCCGACTTACAGCCTGGAGCGTGGATCGAGAGCTATGAGATGGCCATGGAGCTGTTGGAGGTCAGCGATGCAGCAATGGCTAAGTACTTCACCATGATGTTAGATGGAATGGCCCGGTCCTGGTTAAAGGTCTTGCCACCCAATTAAATTGATCCGTGGGCAGAGCTAAAAGCCCGTTTCATCCAGAACTTCAAGGACACTTGCAAGCAATCCATGTCGATTATGGATTTGACAAATTGTAAGCAGGAGGAGGGTGAGTCCACGACTCACTAGGTACGCCGGGTTAAGGAGATAATACATTCATCTGACAAGATGGATGCTGGCTCTACAGTCCTTATGTTGGAAACGAACTGCCACTCAGACAGAAGCTGGGGCGCCTTAAGCATGATTGCAACAATATGGGTACGCTGATGGCCACTTTAGTCAAATATGCCGACTCTGATAGTACCAAGGACCCCACGTCTGATGAGGAAAAGACAAGGGAGGGAAAGAAGAACGGCAAAGGAAAGGGGCAGCAGCATAACCCGATGAATCAAGGGGGCAACAAGCGTAAGGCCGAGGGTAACCCGGAGTTTGTAGCCAACGCTGGTGCACAGGATAACAATAAGAGATGTAAGGGCAGACCGCCCCCCCCCCCCCCCCCGCCCCCCCCCCCCCCCCCGATCTGGCGGGTCAGACCCATCTCTTGAGCAGCTACTCAATGAGCCGTGCCCGAAACACGGCACCCGGGAACGACCCGCCACCCACTTATGGAAAGATTGTGCGATTTTGAAGGCTTTTAAGAATTCCAACACATTTGATGGCAATCATGGGTCGGACGGTGGCTCAGGAGCTGGCGGTTTTCATGGCCCGGGTGGCGGTTCAAGTTCCGGCTTTTAGGGACATCAGGGCAGTTATAATCAGCAGCAATCTGGTCAAGGGGAACAACAGCAGCAGCAGTCGGGTTATCAAAGACATCCGAAGCAGCTGAATAGTGGGCAGTATCACATGTTTACCACTAGCTTGTGCAAACATGACTAGAAGGTTGATAAGAGGGCTGTAAATTCTATTGAGCCGACGGTTCCCCCGTTATTTGAGGTGGTCAGAAGAGCCCATTGTGTGGAGCAGGGAAGATCACCCCATCAGGGTTGATAATCCGGGTCAGTTATCCTTGGTGGTCGCCCCTCAGGTTGGGTGGATATAAATTCACTAAGGTACTCATGGACGGGGGTAGCAGCATCAATATCCTATATTATGAGACCTTTCAACGCATGGGGTTAACTGATAAGAATTTGAAGACGTCCAACACTGCTTTTCATGGAGTGGTCCCCGGTAAGTCGGCGTACCCAGTTGGCAAGATTGAACTGGAAGTGGCTTTTGCAGATCAGTATGACTCCAGAGCTAAAAAACTAACCTTTGAGCTGGTCAAAACCAGGAGTCCATATCATGCTCTGTTTGGACGACCGGCTTATGCCAAGTTCATGGCACGGCCGTGCTATGTTTACCTGCAACTTAAGATGCCGGGTCACAAGGGTACCATCACCATGCATGGAAGTCGAAAGGTAGCCTTGGAATGTGAGGAGGGCGATGCGGCTTATGCTGAGTCTGTTTGTGCAGCGGAGGAACTGAAGTTTTATCAAAACAACATTGACCCGACAGATATGACCTCTCTAAATAAGCCAATCACCGAGCATGACCCGGCGATGAAGTTTAAGTCGGCTGCTGAAACCAAGCTTGTGGATTTCAATCCGGGTGATTCATCTAAGAAGTTCAGCATCAGTGCCAATTTTGATCCTAAATAGGAAAGCGCGCTCATCGAGTTCATCCGTGAGAACCGGGACATCTTTGCATGGAAACCTTCTGACATGCCAGGTGTACCGAGAGAACTCACTGAGCACACTCTCAATATTGATCCGAAGTATAAGCCGGTCAGGCAGTTTCTTCGACGGTTCAACGAAGAGAGGCGGAAAGCTATTGGAGAGGAAGTCGCCCGGCTCTTAGCAGCTGGGTTTATTGTTGAAGTTTTTCACCCGGAGTGGTTGGCTAACCCGGTGCTCGTGCTCAAGAAGAATGGCACCTGGCGGATGTGTGTTGATTACACGGACTTAAATAAGGCTTGTCCGGCTGATCCCTTTGCTCACCCCCGTATTGATCACATCATTGATGCTACGGCGGGTTGTGAGCGTTTAAGCTTTTTGGATGCCTACTCTGGTTATCATCTGATCAAGATGGCAGTTAAGGACCAGGAGCAGACGGCTTTCATCACTCCGTTTGGAGCCTTCTATTATGTATCTATGCCATTTGGGCTCAAGAGTGCTCAGGCGACTTATCAGCGATGTGTACAAAACTGTCTCCATGATCAAATTGGGCGCAATGTTCATGCTTATATGGATGATATCGTAGTGAAGTCCAGAGAGAAGGAAACCTTGATATCTGACCTGAAAGAGACCTTTGATAATCTCCGGGTTTATAAAATGATGCTCAACCCGGAAAAGTGTGTATTTGGTGTACCTACAGGCAAGCTCTTGGGTTTCTTGGTTTCAAACAGAGGCATTGAATCTAATCCGGAGAAGATCAAGGCAATTACCTCTCTGGCTAAACCAGCATGCATCAATGATGTTCAGCGACTGGCGGGTCGTGTTGCTGCTTTAAGCCGGTTCATAAGCCGGTTAGGTGAGAAGGCCCTACCGCTGTATCAGATGATGAAGAAAACAGACACCTTTGTCTGGAGTGATGCTGCTAATACTGCCTTTGAAGATTTAAAGAGACAGTTGTCTGAGCCACCGGTCCTTGCAGCTCCCATTAATAAAGAGTCGTTGCTGTTATATGTGGCTGCTAACTCACGAGCCGTCAGTGTCACCATCGTGGTAGAGCGTAAGGAGGCAGGCAAGGAGCATCCGGTTCAACGGCCGGTTTACTACATCAGCGAGGTGCTCACTGAGTCTAAACAAAGATATCCACATTGGCAGAAACTTTTTTACGGCGTGTTCATGGCAAACCGGAAGCTAAAGCAGTACTTCCAAAGTCATCCTATAACGGTGGTAAGTTCCGCCCCTTTGGGAGACATCATTCAGAACAGGGAGGCCACATGACGAATCGCCAAGTGGGCTATTGAGCTTGGGCCCTATGGTTTGAAGTATATGCCCCGTACTGCTATTAAATCTCAAGCCTTGGTGGACTTTATCAATGATTGGACAGAGTTGCAGGCACCTAAGGAGAAGCCAGATAACACATATTGGACTATTCACTTTGATGGGTCCAGGCAGTTAGAAGGCTCAGGGGCTGGAGTTGTTTTAACTTCCCCTCGAGGTGACAAATTTTGTTATGTGCTTCGGCTTATGTTTCCTTGTACTAATAATGCAGCTGAGTACGAGGCCTTGCTCCATGGTCTCCGGATGGCCAAAGAGCTGAATTTGAGCCGGGTAAGGTGCTTGGGCGACTCAGATCTCGTGGCTCAATAGGTGTCAGGTAAGTGGGACTCCAAGGATCCCCTTATGGCGGCTTACCGTCGTGGAGTTGATGTTGTGGCTGGGCACTTCAAAGGTTACCAAGTAGAGCACATCGATTGAAGGAAGAATGAGGCGGCTGATGCGTTAAGCCGGTTGGGATCTCAGCGTAAGCCGGTGCCGCCTAACACCTTTGTCGACGTCTTGCATAATCCTTCTGTAGAGGTACCTACAGAGGAAGAACTAGCAGTGCCAGACCCGAAGGCACAACTGGTGGCTGCCCTTCACGTCATCCGGGATTGGACAGTGCCATATTTGTCCTACATGACCCGGGGAGAGTTATCTGAGGATGAGACCTTGGCGAGACAAATCATCAGGTGATCCAAGTCTATGACGATTGTTAATGGCGAGTTACATCACCTCAGTGTCACGGGGGCATTTCAACGTTGTGTGTCGCCTGCGGAGGGTCAAGAGATACTTCGTGAGATCCATGAAGGAGATTGTGGTCATCATGCCGGCTCAAAATCTCTTGTGGTCAAGGCTTTCCGTCATGGTTTCTATTGGCTGACGGCTCATGCTGATGCAGAGGATCTAGTCAGCAAATGTGACGGATGTCAACAATTCTCACGACGAGCTCATATGCCGGCTCAAGAGTTGAGGATGATTCCAATTACTTGGCCATTCGCAGTCGGGGGGCTTGACATGGTTGGACCTTTCAAGAGGTCTATGGATAAAAAGACACACCTCCTGCTGGCAGTGGATAAGTTTACAAAGTGGGTTGAGGCAGAGCCAGTCAGTAAGTGTGATGCAACCACAGCGGTTCAGTTCATCAAAAAGGTGATCTTTCGTTTTGGTTTTCCACACAACATCATAACTGATAATGGCACTAATCTCTCCAAGGGTGCCATGGAAGAGTTCTGTCAATGAGAACATATCCGGCTTGATGTTTCGGTTGTTGCTCATCCTCAATCTAATGGTCAAGCAGAAAGAGCTAATCAGGAGATCTTGAAGGGTATCAAACCACGGCTCTTGGTCCCCTTACATCAGACTTCGGGTTGTTGGGTGGAGGAGTTATCCTCTGTACCGTGGAGCATCAACACTACGCCTAACAGATCCACGGGTTACACATGTTTTTTCATGGTCTATGGAGCAGAGGCAGTCCTGCCAAGAGACATCTAGCACGACTCACCCCGCGTGGCGGCTTATGTTGAGGCTGATAACGAAAAAGCTCGTCAGGATGCACCTGACTTGTTGGATGAGGAGCGAGACTTGGCAATAGCCCGCTCGGCGATTTACCAGCAAGACCTTCGTCGCTATCACAGCCGCCGGGTTAGAAGCAGAACCTTTCAGGAAG
Source organism: Triticum aestivum (assembly GCF_018294505.1). Taxonomy (NCBI): domain Eukaryota; kingdom Viridiplantae; phylum Streptophyta; class Magnoliopsida; order Poales; family Poaceae; genus Triticum; species Triticum aestivum. The sequence goes on from NC_057804.1 coordinate 417,532,138, forward strand.
GCGACTTAGTGCTCCGGCTCATCCAGGATCATTCTGATATGCACAAGCTATCCCCTCCTTGGGAAGGACCCTTTGTGGTCAGCAAGAATCTGAACAACGGGTCATACTACCTCATCGATATTCGAGAGCACAAAGACTCACGTAAGTCGGAAGAGGAGACCCGCCGGCCGTGGAATATAGCCCATCTTCGGCCTTACTATACTTGAGCCACCGGCTCTCAAGATGTATATATTTTGACGATGTATATATTATATGAAGCAATAAAGCAGGACCTCTGTCCTTTTTTTACCCTCAAAAGTCTATATGTTTTTTATCATATGGTGGAAACAACCAATAGGGAGCGGATCATATCTGAATCCGGCTTTCCCTTTGGTCCGGCTTATGATCATATCTGAATCTATCCATGATCACTTGGGGGCTTCCTGTTCAAACATAGGTCGTATTCGAACCAAAGAGAACATAGTTGTCGATACCCACTTGATCGACATACTGCCAAACCCACTTGGGGGCTTCTTGATCATATTTGAATCATAGCTTAACCCCTTTGGGTCTGACGTGGATCGTATTCGAATCAGCGTCATTAAACAACTTTTATGGTCACTTGGGGGCTTCCTGCTCAAACATAGGTCGTATTCGAACCAAAGAGAACATAGCTGTTGATACCCACTTGATTGGCATCACCAAAGCAACTGGGGGCTATATGATCGTATCTGAATCTTAGCTTATCCCCTTTGGAACGATTTACTGATCGTATTCGAATCAGAAGCCTTTGAATGTTGTTATTATCCATTATATTTCATAAGTTTAAAATATTTGACTATCTTGAGACCTTCTTGAAAGCTCTATGAGATGGTTTTTTGTTCTTCCGGCTTAATATTGATCGCCCTAGGTTATTAAGTGACAGGTGAACATTATATGTTCCAACCTTCAGGAGTTAAATTTACCCACATGGTGTAAATCATATAAGCAGGCGAGATCATCAAAAGGATTGCAGGATAAGGTAAGCAAATTTGACATCAAGGAGATAGAAGATCAATATAAGCTGGAAGTATATAGAGATGGCGGCTTACGAAAGTATTAAGCGCCATAAACATGCGCGAAGGCATGAAAAAATTGAGAGGTTTTTTCTACCCTATTACAAGACTCTGGGTCATCCTTCTCCGCTTCTCCGTCGGCTGCTTTGTCCTGGAAAGTTGACGAGGCCCAGTCAATGCCGCTCAAGGCTTCAAACTCGGCTTCATCATCTATTAAACCGGCTGGGTCCACTTCAGGGGCAAAGGTATGCTTACGAGTTGGAGGGATCAGGCTGACTTCATCATAGGGAGGTGTTGGGATTCTCCGGTTCTCACTGTCATAGCCCGGCTGATACTTGGTAAGATCAGTATCGTTCCCAATAAGAGTGGCCATGGGGCGTATATCTTTGACACAGGCGGTGAAGTCATGTTCATCAAACACGTCCCATCTTCTTTAAGACTGGGGTATCCAAGAGCGAGGTCGGTCGGGTCTAGTTCTGGAATCCATGCTTTCGCCCGGCTCAACGCGGCTAGGGCCCCGGCTCTTGCGGACGCCCGCCTTAGATCTTGGATCCATTGAGGTAGTGAAGCAAGCCGTTTCAACACATCTTGCAGGAGGTGAGGAACGTCATCTGATAAAGCTACAATGGCCAGAGCACGTTGTGACCCGGTCTAGAGCTGCTCCACAAGAGTATAAACCGCCTTCTGCTTGATCGACATGTTCTGCTTGAGGTTTGTGCTCCTAGGGCCTGCATTATTTAACATAAGGTGAGCTGAAGTTTACGATTAAGGTAATCATTGAAAGGAGGTTTGCAAGGTTTAAAGTTTATATGAGTAACTTACCAAAGATTGCTGAGACCATTTGAGATATCTGGCGCTTTAAGCCAGACAACTCCGTTGTTGCTTCTGCAAGTAAAGCTTCTGCCGTCTCAGCCCGGGTTAACAGTGAAGCTTTTTCATCAGCCCAGATTTTCTTCTCCGCCTCAAAATTCTTCTTCAATTTCTCTTGTTCAGAGACACTGAATTCAAATTTGGAGTTGGCCTTTTGAATCTCAAGTTCTTGAGTTGCCAGGCGGCTCTTCAGGTCAGCAGTCTCCGACTCAAATTGACTTATGGTGGCCTGTATTAATGCCAGGTTATAATCAGAATCATGGTAAGATAACATTAAGTCCCAAGCACTTTGCAAGCAAAGATACTTGACACTTGGGGGCTAATGTGTACTGAAGAATTTTAAAACTTATAATGCCGGCTCATGGAAATTAAGTCTCAAGCACTTTGCAAGAAAAGATGCTTGACACTTGGGGGCTAATGTGTATTGCAAGTTTAAAGTATTATGTTACAACTGGGTTAAATATCTTCTTTCTAAACCGGACAAAGCAGTGCTAAGTAGTTTTCTAAGTCTATAGCATATTTATTCATAAGCAATAGACTTGGGGGCTGATACAGTAAGTATGGTTCGGAAAAGTAGCATCAGTCATACCTCAGATTTTTGCTATATTTGCTTCACCATGTCAATTTCCAGGTCACGGCTGCTATGTACTTGATTGAGATAGCCAGAGACTATATCTCCAATACTTAAAATGAGTATAGTCAGCAATGTCTAGCTTGGGGTTCCAAAAGTTCCTCCTTAGCAGAGCACTTGGCAAGGACAGTGGGTCGCCCTGGCTCAACAAAATGAGTCTTCAGAATCTCAACGTCCGGATCAATTGTTTTAGCCGGGCTAGGAGCTTCCGGGTTATCAGAGCTGTTGAGAGTATTTTTGGCGGGTGGATCATAGGTTGGTGCTAGAATGTCATAGGCTGGTTCAGGCAGCGGCTGATGGGTAGAACTATCAGGAGCAGTCGTGCCAAGCTCTAGTTCAGTCACGACCGGGTCTCGGGACGGCTTACTCTTTTTTGCCCTCTTACTAGGCTTCACTTGCACGTTGTGGACAAAGGCAGAAGGATGAGTATAAAAGCATGGGTAAGGTAAAGCATAAGGTAAACAAAAATAAGTTATCCGAGGGCAGTTTCGAAAGTTGGCATGTTAGATTGCATAGACTCGCCGGAGGAAGGAGAGGTATCCTGATAATTGGAGTCAGATGAATTGAGAGGTTGGCGAAATAAACCGGCCAAAGGTAAAACAGAACGTAAATCGGAGATAACCTCAGTCCGACGCTTCCTGGTTATGTCAGGTAAGCCAGAGGAGAGCTCTACATCCTTGCTGTTCCGGGTCTGCTTCCGGCTCTCAAACTGTTGTTGCTTCAAAAGAAATTGAGGATCTTGATAAGCTAGAGGATGTGAAAATCTTACTTTCCGGGTCACCCTTCGGATTTTTTGCTTTGGCAAAGGCTCTGAGTCGGAGGAGATTATAGTTACCTCTTCATCAATCGCTTGGTTGTTCCCCGTATCCTCCTGAAAGGATAGAATGTCAATAAAATAATGACAAAAGAGTCAGGAGAGTTAAGAATTACCTCTTCTTCATCATCAGAAGTGTCGTCCAATTTGAATAAATCTGAAGTGCTTGGCTTCTTCTTCCTTGAAGTTCCTGTTTCGGCGGCTTTCCTTTCGGCTCTTTTTTTTGCTCTGGCTTGTTTGGCCGCCGCATGGTCATATTTGACCTTCCAGAAATTGTCATCGGCCTATGAAAAATGATGAGGAGTTATAAGTAAAAGCAAGATGTAATATAGTAAAGAGTATTCATTGAGGTTAGTGACTCACAGCAGGGGCCGGGTTCTTCTTGCAGAAGGGAAGTAAGCCAAAGGCATTACTAATCACCGTGCCTTCTTTCAACAACGATTGGATCATGGCCTCCACCACATCTTCTGGTAAGTCATTGGGGCTATGACGCAGTGGGTCATCTTTCTCGCCGGAGTAAGTGCACATTAAGCCGGGGCGGCGGCTTAACGGAAGCACTCGCGAAGTAATCCAGACTCGGACCAGGTCGATGCCATCTAAGCCATTTCCCGAAAGAGCTTTGATTTTTCTAATGGTGGGAGCAAGTGGCAGACGTTCACACTACAAAAAAATACACTTTCGTGATGATACGTGTTTGTCACAATAGGTTGCATTTTTTGTCATGCATGTACATCCATGACAAATTTATGACAGAATCAAGATAGTCATACCTGTGTTGTAGTAGAAGTGTTCCATGACATTACCAAAATTATCATCACGGAAGAGTCCACTTCCATGACGATAAATCGCGCGTCACAGAACTGCTTTCGTCAAGGGTGACCAACACGTGGAATCCACCGTAACGGAATGCCGTTAAGCTATCGGGTCGGGTTTTGGATCCAATAACCCATTAACAGCCCCGACCAATGGGGATTTTCCACGTGTAAAATCATCATTGGCTGGAGGAAACACATGTCGGCTCACCGTTGGGGCAGATGTCATCCACTCATTAGACCGAAGGCGTCTATGATACGGAACACGTGGCACGACCCAACAAAGGCCCATTCCTGTGAAAAGGCCGACCAATTTGACTTGGTCAAAAGGTGGCGGGCCGGCCCACGGAAAGCCTGTTAATGGCCTGTTCGCATATAGCCCATTTACAGCCCGCTAACCCAGGGCCCGTTACGCCCTATCCGAATTAGGCCCAGTAGTGTCATCTGGGCCGTCCAATATAATTCAGCCCGTTTTAACTTCTGGCCCATGTGTGGCCCATGACTTCTTTCGGCCCATATGAGGACCTTTGTAACTCTTGGCCCATTAACGGTCTGTGGTGAAACTGGCCCGTAATGAACAGTGTATCACTTTATACCCATTAACGGCCCGTTATTCCATTGGGCCGTTTCTAGCCCAAGTTATCTTTCGGCCTTCTCAGGGCCCATTGATTCTTGGGCTCATTTGCAGCATTCGGTTACATACGGCCCGTTACTGTCATTTTCTGCTTGTGGGCCAAATTCAGCCCGTTGTTACAGTCGGCCCGTTTGCGGACCGTTAATATGTTGGGCCGTTTTCATGTCAAAAAAGCCCATTGGGCTGTTTTCATAGAGTTATCAAATACGGCCTATTAACGGCCCGTTATGGTCCACGAATAGTATGGCCCATGATTGGCGAAATGATGATACGCCCCGTAGAAAGCCCATGGATCCTACAGCCCGTATGAGGCCCATGGATAGTACGTCCCGTAGAAGGCCCATGGACCCTATGGCCCGTAGAAGGCCCATTGATCCCTAAGGCCCGTATAGAAGGTCGATGGATCCTACGGCCCGTATAGAAGGCCAATGGTCCTACGGCCGAACGAAGGCCCGTGGATCATACAGCCTGCAGGAGGCCCATGGTTACAATAGTCCGTGTGTTGCCATGATTATTTTGGCCTAGTTACCAAAAATAGGCTATTGTGGCCACTAGAAAAACACAGAAAAAGAACTGTAGTGACTACAAGCAAACAACTAAACAAGACAATAAGGAAATAAATAAGCAAGCAATTAAGGCTAGCCTATTACCGCTATTACACATATTACATCCACTGGGCATCAAAGTTCGCCACCAGTACAAATATAGGGAATAAAGCAGCATATTACATACACTTGGCCGTCAAAATTGGCCACCAGTGCAAATAAACGCGGCAGCAAAACAAGAGCATAACTGAAACAACTTCAGAAGAGCTCAAGAAACGTTATCCTGGGTATCCACCATGCTGGCAATAAGCTTAGCAAGCTGATTAGCTTTGTCCTGTTTGGCACTAAAATCCTCCAATGCTTGCTGCTGCACCAGAAAGTATGCATCTGAATGCTCTAGGGACTTCCGCAGTCCTTCCGCTTCTTGTCGCGGCACAGCTGATCGATGTCTTTCAGCTTGTAGTTGAGACTCAAGAAACCGAACTGATTCAGACAGTGAGTTTGAATAGCTTGTGCATGCGGTAGTGGCCAGTAACTCGAACACTAAACCAAGACAGGACTTTGGGGTTGTCTCGCTGTCTTCAAGATAGTCTTCCTTAGTTGTTTTATCAGCTTTGTTGGAGACCAACAAGGATGTGTCACTATCCTGAACCTTATCTGCATTACTTCCTTTACCATTGCTTAATAAGGCACTCTTCCCCAATATTCTGTCAGCATTCTAAAAGAAGAAACAAGCAGACACATAACAAGTTCAGTATGTACTAGTATATGAAACTCATTTCGGTGAACCAGTTCATTAGTAAGGTGGACAGGATTAAACTACTAAGTCTTCTATTGCCAAGTACTAGTACATAATAAAAGCATCAAAGAAACATATATCTATGTCCTATGGTCACTGCATTGTCTTGCCAAATCAAAATAGAGATACGGTTCAAATCATATCAGTTCAAGACAAAGCAGCAGTGAAAGAATACACAGCGTTGGAAACTACACGGCAAAACAAGATTTCAGATGGGTACCACGGGTCTACATGTACAATAACACTATTGGCTCTGTTGTGATGCTAGTAATGTGCATGATATGAAAGTCAACTGTATACACAATTGAAATTGAAATCAACAGAGCTATTGATAAGAGCAAACATGTTAAAGAAACATGCGTGAACATACATGTTGTGCCATTGGAGTTTCGATTGGATCCTTCAATTTAAAAATAAGTTCGTATCAGTAAATACAGTGATACAAGAGCAAAGCAATCATAGTTAAAAAAGGCGCGCCTAAGCGAGCGCTTAAGCGTGCCTAGGCTCTAGGCGTTGGCAAAACACATTCCGCATAACTACGCATAATCTGTGCATAACTGCGCATAAGCATGCGCTTTGGTCAGTAAAGCGCAAGGCGGTGGCAAAACGCATAATTAACGCCTAGCGCTTTTTTGAACTGTGATAGCAATGGAATCTTAAATTAGAACAGTTGTTCTTCAGGTTTAGACACTTGTTCTACATGAACAGAGTACCGTAAGACGCAAGAATAAAATACTTAAAAATAGAAAATGAGCTCATAGACCTTACCACATTCTTGGTTCGGGACCAGTACAGAACAAGGCGTTCCCAGTCATCGTCCAGTAAATGTGTCTCAGGAGAACTTAAGGGAATTTGATGAGTTTCTTTGCCGGTGAAGTACGTTTTCTTTAGGTAATTCCGATACTACCACCAAGCATTCTTGAAGATAGCAGAGGTATTAGCACAGGTTACCTCATCCTGAGTTTCCAAATCGGTCCTTCTCTATAGAGAAAAATGGGAAATTTTGTTGTATTATAACCATCATGGAGGTAGGATGTATGGGATGAAGCAAAGTAATTGTCATGAATAACATTACTTACACATAACTCCTGGACAAACACCTGTAACTGGCATTTTCCTTCATCTTCAGTATAATATTTCCAAGATGGGAAGATACACACATATGATTTAACAACGTCAAATGCGATAGATGCTAAACTACGACTGGCTGGTTGTGCTTCCTCCATAGGAATAGGCGTACTAACTGGTGGAGTTGGGGTTCGCCGTGATAGTACTGGCCCTTTGGTCACTGGAGCTGCCTTACTAACTACTCTTGTTTGGGAGCTCTATGGTGGAGATGGTGTTGTGTCAACAGGAACTGGGTTACTATCGGCTGGGGTTGGGGTTAGATTGGGTGAAGCTGGTTCTCTGTCCATCACAGTAGGGGTACAATCTGCAAGAGTTTGTGTTATGTGTGGTAGGGCTGGTTCTTGTGCATGTACAACCGGGGTGCTATCTCCACCAAGAGGTAGCACTGTTTTATTTAAAGACCGTGTTCTTATTCCGCTAGATACTGGCATCACCCGCTCCAATTCAAATGGCTGATAAACAGGAAACATAGTTGAATGTACAGACATTGTATGAGAGACAGATGCAATAGATAGTGTGGAAAAAAGAGGGCATGAAATAGTTGACATGTATATTGTTTAACTAAAACAGATAGCATGACATAATTTCACATATATGATCTCTATCTAAACTGGATAGCATAGCATAACATAATTCAAAGATATGATGAATAACTAAACAGGATCGCATGACATAATTCACCTACATGTTATCTAAGTAATCAGGATCGCATTATTTAATTCACATATGTGATTTATATGCTAAACAGAGGGCATTCGATATGATGTCTGAACTAAGAACATGGTGTTGAGTATTGTGTATATGATGTCTAAACTATGCAATGCAAGACACCGTATGCATGATATGAGCAGTATAACCGTGCCAAGTTAGAGCATACACCTCAGTGGGGGAATAGGACTGGTCATCTGTCTCTGAATCCATCTCTGAGGAGCTATCGGGACCCAACAAGAGATCTGCTTCGACAGGTAGCACTGTCTGCTCTGAAGGCCTTGTTTTCACTCCAGATTTTCCCATCTCCCACCCAAATGGCTGATTCACAGGAAGAGTAGTTTAATGTACAAACATTGTCGACAAATGGAAATGTAATGAAGAAAAGGATGGGCAAGATATCATTCAAATATATGATGCCTGGTTAAACAGGATGGCATTGCACATTTCACATATATTATGGCTGGCTAAAATACATGAGACTACATAATTCCCATATATGATATAGAAACTAAACAGGTGGCATTACATAACATGTCTAAGTTAAGCAGATGACATATATCATGTCAAAAGTAGGCACTACAAGGCAACATATGCATGATATAACTAACATCATCAAGCCAAGGTAGAGCAAACACCTTGGGGGGTAAATAGGAGTGGTCAGCGGCGTCTGAATACGCCTCAGAACAGATATCTTCCTCTGGATTACAATCTGGAGAGGGGTGGGGAGGGTTTGCCATTGAACCCACCATGGAGCGATGTCTGCATGACATTGTATTGTCGCGCAAAACTCTTCTCTTTTTCTCTACATGTTCAGCATGACTGTGTACAATATCTGACATGCATATGAAAAAATATGGTGAGATTATGTAAGGAGAGCATGCAGAAATTTAGAGTGATGGTAACAACCAGTGGATGGATCCAAAAATAATGATAGCAGGCTGATGATTGCTTTAAATTAATAAAAAGACAGATGATGATTGCTTTACTATTTGTTTCCCACCCAAGATGAACAACATAGGCATACCCTAGGTGAACCAGATATTAGACCGACATACTATTCATTGTTGCCTCGATATGTGCCCCACAACTAATTTAGAACTCAAGTTTGAACATGAATTTGGACCTGAGTTGGGAGTCCAAGAGCTGAACAGGAGTACAGGACGATAAAGTAGCAGGTAAGTTTAAGCAATGCATAACATAAGCAGAAACAAAAGAGTGCGACCTCTCTTGTGGACCCGTGTACTCCTCAGGTTCATCTGCTGAGTCGATGATGGTGATGTCATTGGGGTGCGTGCCGGCGGCAGGGAAGGAGATCTGAGGCGGCAAAAGACGGTCAGGAGTCGTGATGTCTGGTTTGGTGGATGCTTCTGTCGATGGAGCAGCTTAGGTGAGGTGGACGACGTCGCGGCAGGAGCAGGACAAACCACACAAAGTTCCCTTCGACACGTACTTGTAACTGAAGTAATTCTGTAAGGGCTCATTTGGCTTGCATGATTCTTAAAATGCAGGGATAGGAAAAACACCGGAATAGGATAGGAAAATGCACATGGTAAACAGAGCATTTGTAAACACAAGATTTCTATCAACTTGGGTGTTTGGTTTACAGGAATTGGAAGAGCAGAGGAATGCAAAGAAACATGGCCAAAATAAAGAGAAACCATATGAAAGCGTGTATAGTTAGAATGTTATTATGGCACTAATGCACTTGGTCTTGTTTTCATGCATAGGATTTTGAAAAGTAGGTCCAGGTGGATGTTTTGCTTCATTCCTTTCAACCAAATGCATGAATAATTGAATAGTAGAGTGCCATTGGAAAATTCCCTATTGCTATATTTTTCTGTTGAACCAAAATAGCCCTAATGGATCTACGTGAATGTATAGTAATAAGTGACGCAACAAGTGTACAACCTCTTTACCGTAGCCGTGTCGACCTCAGCATCATTGGGTTGGTCGCTGAAGCAGTTGAGGAAGTGGTGGCTGTCAGAGGTGTGGAGGAAGATCTGAGGAATCTGTAGACGGCGTCCAGGGCACTACTCTATTGTGATGGATCGTTCTGTCGTTGGAGCAGCTCCGGTGAGCCGTAAGACGTCAAGGCTGAAGCAGCACAAGACAGACATCGTCAATCTCAAGTGGGATTCTAATAGCATCTCCAATAGATGATGAAAAATGGATGTAAAATTAACATCACCAAAAACCACCTGACTACAACAGATGAGGTAAAAACTGTTGACTCTGAACTTAACTGTCAAAACTGAAATTAACTGTGGAATCTAAATGCTACTGTCGAAACTGAACGCAATGGTAGCAGAGAGACACTTGACATGTAGTTTAGGGAGGGCCTGCAGTTCATCTTCAACCTGCACACCCCTGAGCCGCCTGCCACCACCGGCCGAACCGCCAGCCCCAGCGCCGCCTCACCGCCCCGAAACAACTCACCACCGCCGCCCCGGCCAGCCCTCTAGCCCCCCCACCCTGAACCCTAAGATAGATAGTGGGGTACCTCTCCGGCGAGCCCCCGTCCCCGCTGCGGGTGGTTCTTCCTTAACTCCGGCGAGCCCCCCCCCCCCCAACCCCTGAAAATCGACTGACCCAAAAGTCGATTCAGTCGACTGAAGTGTGGCTTAATCAAAGCAGAGCAGCAGCACGAGCGAGGGGGAGAGCAGCAGCAGCAGTTGGGCAAGCGAGTGATCGAGCGAGAGCCAGAGCAGCAGCAGCACGAGCGAGCGAGTGAGAGCCAGAGCCGGAGCAGCAGCGCGAGCGAGCGAGCGAGAGCCGGAGCAGCAGCAGCAGCGTGAGCGAGCGAGCGAGAGCCGGAGCAACAGCAGCAGATCCGGCTGGTATGGACGCCGCCGCCGAAGGGGCCTCGCACTGGGGGAGAGCCGTCGTGGAGATGTCGCCCGCGGCACCGGCTTCAAGGTAGCAGCTCCATGGCGGTGCGGGATGGAGCACCGTCGGCGCCGGGAGGTCGAGTTAAGGAGAAGGTGCGATGCGATGAGTATACAACCTCTTTGGTGGCGCCGAGTAGGCCTAGGCTTCATCTGAGGAGTCGATGAGGATGCTGCGGTTCCGGTGGAGCAGGTTAAGGCGGCGCTGTGGGGATGGAGCAGCCGTGATAGACGAGGCGATCGTCGGAGCAGCTCCTTGGAGGTGGAGGACGGGGCGGCTGAACCGGCGGGACAGCAAGATGGACGACGGATCCTCATCCGGGGAGGTGGACGAGGGACGTCGAGCTGTTGTGGTGGATGACGTCATCGGGGAAGAGGCTCCGGCTGGGCAGCGGTGACGTGGCGGACGGAGGAGGGTGGGGTTTCGTGGCTGGAGCGGAGAGGTTATGGCGGCCTGGGATTTCGAATGGCGAAAAGGGGGCGATGGGAGGGGTGAAGCATGACTTAGGGACGCACTTGTCCAAAATGTAGGGTGTGTTACAAAAGTACCCCCCACCGATTTGAACTAGTGGCCCTTTCGGCTCAGGGTTAGAAGGGGGGTTTCGCGTGTTGGGATTTGGCAGCTGGAGGGAGTTTTCGCGCGCGTTGTAATTTTGGGATATCAAGGCGCGGGTTGTGAAGGCGCCAGTTTTGGGAGCACGATATCTGAATTTTCGGGATATAACAAGACGCAGGTTGATTTTTAGGGACAAGCCTAACGTGTAGTAATATTGTACTTGTACGTACCAAATCAATTCGCACTTCCCTCAACCAAAAAGAAAACGAAAAAAATAAAACTATTCACACCACACAAAGAGAGAGTCTTGCCCGGTTTTACTATACAAATGCTATTCAAAGCTACTCCCTCCTTCCATCTATATAGGGCCTAATGCGTTTTTCGATGCTAACTTTGACCAAATATTAGAGCAATGATATATGACATGCAACTTACACAAAGCACACCGTTAACTTCGTCTGTGAAAGGTTCTTTCAATGATATAATTTTCACATTGTGCATGTCATGTACTATTAATCTTGTCAATAGTCAAAGGCGGTCTTAAAAATCTCATTACGCCCTATATAGATGGAAGGAGGGAGTATGAATCCATGTTATGTCCGATTAATTTTTTCGCTTTGCTGTATAATGCATGTAACCTACTCATACCAACATTTTAGTGCATTCCAAATGTCTATACTACCGCTGCAATTCGAACTAAATTTGAATTCGTTTCTCTATTTCAATAAGAATCTACAATCATGATTGTTGCCAACTTCAACCATCATTCGTGTATTACCTTAATAACACACCACATGATTACTATAGAGATAGATATGAACTATGTGTACTACATGAACTCGAATTCTATTTTTTGAATACACTTGATGTTGATTCCAAATAATAGTACATTTGATGTACTAACTATATATTCATAATCTAAACCATGTTCCATACGTACACCGTGTTTATCACACAAAGTATAGTGCCCCGCCCCCTACATTATGACAAGTATTTAGACCTGAGTTGCAAAAGCCACACATTAGCCCAAATTATAATCAATGTTGTACATTATGATATCTTCTTCAAGTATCCGTATCCACCTTTTTATAATGAATTATGATCTTTGTTCGTCTTTTACACCTTCACGATCCTCTTCTATTTGTAGCTAGCTAGCGCTAACTTTCTATCGTGCATGCACACGCCCGCCCCCCTCACACACCCTTAGCGTCCCCTCCATCGCGCATGTTCATTATTTCTCTTTAGGTCGTCCACCAGCGGTGTGTGTAGGCCCCGGCTCCTTCTTTCTGGCACACACCGGTCGATATACCTCTCTAGCCAAGTGTGCCTACAACAAACACACATATACTTCCCCTCTTCTCTTCTCACCGTCCATGCCCCCATATGTCCAATACGATTCCACGCAGGTGCACACTCCCGCCCCTCTTTTCATTAGTCACATGCTCGCACACTCCTCCCCCCTCGACATGGTAGGCCTCTCGCACCACCTCATAGCCACACTCTCTCCCCCTGTCTGCCTCTCCGGACCTTATTTGCTTCTAACGCATGCAGGCGTGTATATGAACTGATCTCCCTACATATAGACAGGTCGACTATAGTTCCTTTTCACCAAGCACCGATACACTTACCTCGCTAGTTATGTCTCTCCTTTTCTCGGACACACGACGGTTGATCTTCCTATGTAGTTACGCATGCTTACCACAACCATATCTTCTCCCCTCATCATCCTTGAATACCTCCCGACCCATCTCTCACACGCACGTGCATAGACAAACAGACATCCCCTACCCTCTCTTATTGATATTGCACTCATACCCTCCGTTTGTCTAGCAGGCCTCTCCCACCATTTGTGAGACGCCACTCCACCACCAACCCTCCGACGCTCTACCTTTGTCTTTTTCCCAACCTTATTCCTTTGCTACACATATCCATGGATGTCGATCGATCTCCCTCAATACATACCTAGGTCTCTCTCCTTCCCCAGACATATACTAGTCGACCGGTCTCTACCCCCCCCCTCCCACACACACACCGATAGTCGAACGTTGTAGGTAGGTATCCATGCCACAGAGAAGAACTGCACCTCTGCCCTCTCAAATTCTAGTAGGCCGGCCGCCTTGTATCTTTGACGTGGGCAAACACAAATTCGATGGCACTCTTTATCGATCGCGCTGCCACACACTTCATCCATGTTTTCAATTCTATCGATATCTCACGTCCATGACTCCGTTTCACACACATTGCATATGTTACGTTTTTCTGATTGAGATATCATTAACACATTGCCTTTGTTTCGCACAAACCATCTCTCTCACACCGCCCCACATACGTACCTGCACCTAAAGAAGAAGTGCACGCAGGACGCACGTACTCACGTGTCGTTGCCGGCCACACCCGCGCGGGTACACGGTGGAGTTCGTTTCTGTATGAAAAGGAAGACCACGTGATAATTTGACGCGTGTAGCGGTTGTTTACTCGAAGGAGGGTCGGGTACCACGCCTAGAATATAAAACGATTGTCGTGGGGAAAATGGAAAATGGGTTTGCCTCTCGTGAGTCTCGTCACACAATCTCACACAAGGCCGCGTGGCCTCTCTCTCTCAGCGTTAGTCAGTGATCCGGCCGCATCCCGTCCGCCGCGAAAAGGGAGCATGTGCATCGTCTCTCCGTTTGACGGTGTTGAGGCAACTCATCCCGATCTGCGGTACCCGCCGTTCTCTCTGACCAAGCTCCGGCGCGGTAGGGCCTTTGCCAATTGCTCGCTGCCGCGGTATGGGCAGATCCCGGCCGCCGGCGCCCTCCTAGTAACATCCCGACGACCCTCAGGTACAGCTTCCTCCAGCCTTGCTCCACTGCACATCTTCCCACGTTGCTGCATGTGGATCTTCTTTAGTTGTTTGCTTAAATCGTATCTCGTCCGGCGTACTTTCCATCTTGCAATCTCGTCCTCAAACCATTTTTGATAAACCACCATGTGCTATCTTTCCCTTTTTACATGGAACATGATTCTTTTTTGTCGGCGTATGTGTCTTCAACTCATGTTATTGGGCAGTAATTGTTTCCTTTCGACCTCCTTTTGCAAACAGGGCTATCCATTTTCACCTCATTGCTATTGCGACCTTTTGGTGAACTACACAAATCACTTTTCTGAAGAGTGTTTTGTGCAGTTCCGCCAAAATGTCACACGGGCAACATTTTTACATTTCTGTGGGACTGCGAAAAGGGAGATTGGTTTTGCTATCCTCCTCATCCAACTCCGTGCCTAATCTTCTCCGACAAGAAGTTAGTCCTAAAGAGAGATCGTAGAGGTGATCGGCTTCTATTTATGTGTGTTATATTTCATCATCTAGTTCCACTATTATTGTAATCACACTGACTGGATATCTTTGCAAACAGGGATGGTCCGCCCGATTTTAGTGGAGCTGCACAAAATGATCGGATTATGGTGTCCTTCATACACCTCTTTTTTGGCTACAGAGCTGGGTGAAACTAGCTGCCAAGCAATGAACATTGTGCCAAGGAAATGGAGCCATGCCTACGAACAACATCGATCAATTATATATTTTTCTTTATTTGTACACCTTCTCACAACCTTGTCTTCAGTTGTGATGTGAATATTGCCGCTGATCCGCAAACCATTGAGATGCATTAGCCATGGTAGTTTCATTTGTATTTGACGGAATGTTGTAACGAGATAATCCCGAGGCAAGACACATGAATCCTAAGTTGAAACCTTCTTTTTTCCTGCGGGAACCAGAGTTGAAACCTTCATAGCATCACAGTACAATTTCATCAAAATTATGCGTACATATAAACAAATCCTGAAGGATTGATAGCAATGTCAGAAACAATTCAACTTCGTTTCGCCGACATGTTGGACATCCTTCATCCGGCTGGCAATATTGAGTGCACAACACAACTTCAGGGAAAGATTCACCCGGTTGTTGCGCCGCAGTAGTAATGACTAGTGAGCGGTCAAATCACAGAGCCCCACCTTCACCACAGTAAGTTGCTCGGACGAAGCAACCATCATTTCTCTCTTCCTTGAATCCGCTGGTACTCCCATATTCCCACAGTAAAGTTGCTCGGGAGAATCAACCATCACTATATCCGCTCACGTGTGATGACCACAGGAGCTATCCATTCAGATTGCATGTTAAAAAAATAAAGGTCGATAACTAATGCAGCAAACTTCAAAAAAAACTAATGCGGCACTTCGGGCGAACGCGGCCAGATCGCATTTTGCACGAGAAATTACACACCATGTTTCATTGACATGTGGTCCCGTTCCAACATATCAGTGAGACGACAGTGAGTAGTAGGACTATTTCCGAACCGACGTGTAGGCGGGGCGCCCCTTCGTGAACTGTGGCAAACTGGCAACCGTCCACCGACGCTTCACCTTTCCCTCTCAATTTGGAACTATTGTCGCATGCTCTTCCTCTCCCTCCTCCATTTTCCTTCAGCCCTTCACGCTTTCTTCTGCCATTGTTTGATCGTCTTCTCCATGGAGGGAACAGGACGGAAACGACCCCATTATTCTTGCCCCGATCTGAAAGATGACGTGGTGGAGGAACTCATTGGTCGGTGCGACGTCATCACCTCAGCTAGCATGGCAGGTTCGTTCAAGCCCATTCTTGACTCAACTAATAACATCATTACAAGGAACCCAAGAGTCAAGGAACGGTTTGATCTCCCCTATCTTCTTCGCCATGACCCTGATGACCGGCACCGTCACGACGGAGGCCTCGCCCTGTGCAAGTTGA
This sequence comes from Triticum aestivum, assembly GCF_018294505.1. Classification (NCBI taxonomy): domain Eukaryota; kingdom Viridiplantae; phylum Streptophyta; class Magnoliopsida; order Poales; family Poaceae; genus Triticum; species Triticum aestivum. The sequence goes on from NC_057804.1 coordinate 417,548,322, forward strand.
TGTCGCTTGATAATGATATGTATGATGTTAAGATGCCATCGCTTGAGGGCAAGGCCTGGGCAGGCGCAAATGGATATTGGTTGTTTACATTGGGTCCAACTGCGAGTGGGAACTTGTGAATGTGTACACTCGTGTCAGGGGTTGGGTATGACATATGCCAAAGGATGGCTTATCATGGTGGGAGCGAGTAGAACATCGCCGGTGCCTGGAAGCGGGATGAGGCGTAGACATGCACGCCGGCGGAACTTACCCAGCTTCAGGGCTCTCCTAGGAGATAACACCCCTACTTCTGCTCTGTGGGGTCTCCACATGATCACTATGGCAAAGTGGCTACAATGGTCCTCCTGGAGCTGTTTCTGGAGGTAGGAGAGGGAAAGGCTAGCTCTCTCCTTCCTGTGCTATCTTGTCTATCTCTCTCTAGGTCCGAACCCTTTGCATGCGTGCCCCGGGGGGTTTATATAGGCCTACCCCTCGGGGGTACAATAGTAATCCGGCTAGGCACGGGTCCCAGCCGTCTGTCTCTCAGGCCGCCGTCCTTCCCACCGGCTTCTGGGGCCCGCCGTCTGGCGGGTCCCACGGACAGGCTCGATACTGTAGCGGCACTCCTGATGACGCTGGCTCGATCATTGGGTCGTGGCAACAGTGCTGCCGTCTATCGGGCGATCACTGTCGCCATCCCCCATCTTGTCTGGTTAATGGTGCGTGGGGCCCGGGGAAGGGGTCGGCCGACTCCAGGGAGGCCGATTCCCACAGGTCCGTCTTCGGGGCGCCCAGGCCGCCTTCGGCCCACCCACTGACGGGCGGCCCCTCCACCCTCGGGTCGTACAGGCCGGCATCATGGGCACAGTGCGCTGCGCACTGTGGCTGAGGTCAGGGCAGGCATGGCAATAGTGCCGCGCCTCGCCGGAGATCTCCAGCGATACGGCTCACTGTAGCCATGCCGGCCCTTCGCAGGCTGGGGGGGGGGGGAACGGCCATGCCGTGACCGTACCCCGCATCGTCCTTCGAGATGAGGGAGGAGTCATGGGCCGACTCTCCATAGCCGGCCTCTCTGGAGGTCGCCTGTCTTGGAGTCGGCTTATCTTGGAGTCGCCATCTTGGAGTCGGCTTATCGTGAAGTTGCCGTCTGGGACTCGGCATATTTTGGAGTCGCTCCTGGGACTCGGCCTGAGGGGCGCGGCCTGCCCCGATGTCTTAAAAGGTCCTGGGACTCGGGTTGGCCTACCTGTGGCCCATTACTCCGATAGTAGTCCCCGAAGCTGGCGAAGCTCTACAAACGCTGCATCGTGGGGCTTCAACAATTTCAACCTTCCAGGAGCAGATTCTGGAATTCGGCTGCCGTCTTCCCTTGGGCCGACTGTCGAAAGTCAGATTCTGGCGGAGGGCTGCGGTGCCTTGCAAAGGGGCTTGAAAGTCGCGGCGGGAAACTAGGCGGTGTGCTTGATACGCTTCCCTGTAGCCATCAGGGCGGTCCTACTGCGTGGCGCCACGTGGTGAGGATAGTCTGCCTGCCCACGAGCGCGACGGGACGGGCCGTCAGGCGGGGCCCGCCACTACCGTGCCTCGGCACATGAATGGATCCGTTGCGGCCATGCGGATGGTTGGTTTTCCCACGTCGTTACTGCACGCAGTAACTTCGTGGGGTAAATCGTGGGGGGCGTGGGGTCCTGCGCGCAGTAAATCCCACACCCGCCCCCTCGACTTCTCAGCCCGCAGGGCTATAAGTAGGCGGGGGGAGCGGAGCGGCACAGCACGCGCACCCTTCTTCCCCGCTCCCCCGCCTCCTCTTGCCTTCTCTCCCTCCTGCCTCCGCCGTTGAGCAAGAGCACTCCACACCTCGGCGATGAGCTCTTCCTCCGCCGCGGCCCCCGTCGTGCGCTCCAGCGTGTGGGACGGCTCGGAGGTGGAAGAGGAGCACATCGAGTTCCTCCGCCGGACACGCCGTCTCCCCAGAACAGACCTCGTGCGCGCCCGCACCGCGCCGGAGGGGGAGATCCGGCCGGCGCCGGAGGGGGGCGAGCGGGTCATCTTCCGCTCGCACCTCATGTGCGGCCTGGGGCTGCCGGCGAGCGGCTTCTTCCGCTCCTTCTTGGAGTTCCACAGCCTTCAACCTCACCACCTCACCCCGAATACGGTGGTGCTGCTCTCCGCCTTCGCCACTCTGTGCGAAGGTTTCCTCGGCGTTCTCCCCACCATTGAGCTGTGGGGAGAATTCTTGTCTTCTAAGCTCGGCACGCACGTTGCCGGCGTGCCGGCTCAGTGCGGTGCCTACATCGCGGTGCGGCGCACGACGGCCGACAACCCCTTTCCTCCCATCTCGCTGATAAAGTCGGTGAAGATGTGGCAGCGCTCGTACTTCTACGTGAAGAACCTCGCCTTCGACGGCGACTGGGTTAAGCTTCCGCCCTACGGAGCCGCCCCCCTAGCTGGGAGGCTCCCCAGCTGGTCTCACCGAGTCAAGACGCTGACTCCTGTCAGAGCCGCCGCCGTAGCGCGACTCCGAGTCTTGACGCAGTCGGAGGGCCTCGTCGGGGCCGACTTGCTGGCCGCCTTCATGGCGCGCCGAGTTCTCCCGCTCCAAGGCCGGCCTCACCTAATCTGTCAGATGAGTGGCCTCCGAGATCCAAGTCGGATGAGCACCAAGGAGATGCCCCGCAAGGAGGTGGCAAACATGGTGAACCATATCGCGCACTGCGAGTTCGGGGAGGACTGGCAGTTCGGCAAGGAGCCGTACTCGCGCGACAACCCCCCACCAGTGGTAAGTCACGTCTCCCTATTGTTTTGTCTTCTTTGCGGCCGAATCCGGCTTCTGACTCTTGTTGGTTTCTCCTGAGCTACAATCCCCTCATGCAGCCTACAGCCGACGCCATGAGACAGCCCCACGAGTTTGTCCCCGATCGTGCGGAGAGCGATGTCGATGACCCCGACTTGGGGGCGGCGGCGATGGAAGCCGACGCCGAAGGCGGGGGAGGAGGAGCGGAAGGCGGCTTCAGGCCCTCGGCCACCTTCGCCGACTGGCCTGATGACGACGCGGAAGGGGAGGTCGCTCCGCGCCATCAGCCGAGGGTCGGCTCATCGGGTGCCGTCTCCTCAGCTGGCCAAGGCGGCTTGAAGAGGCGTCACGCCGGGGCGAGTGTGCCCGGGGGCAAGTCGAAGAAGTTCAAGGGGGCGGCCGCCGCGACCAGACGGGAAGAGGCGGCCGCGAAGGCCAACCGCTTCCGTAGGGAAGTGAGAAGGCCGCCGCTAGTCTCTGCGTAAGTTTTTATGCTTTTTTATTTTCCTTCGGTGAATCTTGTCCGAGTCTTCTTTTATACTCTTTCCATTCTTCTTCAAGGCCCCTCTTTCCCTTGAGAGAGTTGCCATCCCCTCCGTCATGGGGTCGGCAGAGACGTCCGCCAATACTCGACGGGCCGACCCCGCCGCCAACCTCCGGGAGGCGACGGAGCAAAATGCACGGGAGAAGCGCAACGAGGAGGAGGAGGCCGAACGTCTGGAGAAGGCGGAGGCCGATAAGGCGGCCGCCTCCGCCCAGAAGAAGCTGGAGGATGCCGAAGCCGCCCTGGCGGCGAGACGGCGAGCCGAGGAAGCCGCGCGTCGCCGATCGGCGATGCTCGTCCCCCCATTGTCGTCTGCACCACCGCCTCCGGAGTTCACGAGGCAGACCGGAGAGGCCGGCACCGAGAACCCCGTCGTGGAGAAGGAGAGCAGCGAGGCCTCCATGTCGGATACTCTCGTGCTGCCACCGCCGCCTCCACCGTCGTCTGGGAGACCGCACGGCAAACAGCCGGTGGGTCCGTCGGGGCCGCCAATCGCGATCGCGGACGAGTCCGAGGCGCGGCTGCTTCTCCAAGTTGCCTTGCCGGCGCGCCGCCGTCTTGAGAGGGCGACCTCGGCGCCGCGACCTCGGGAGACCGGCGCAGCCAGCTTGGCAACCCTAGACGACGAGGCAACAAGCGCCGCGCCCATTGGGTGGTTGCACGGAGGCGGCACCGGGCCGCTAAATCAATTGCTTCTGGATGTTCAGGCGAAGCTGCGCGCTGAAGGCGACGCCCTTCAAGCCTGCACCAGGGCGCATCTGGCCGCACGAACGGCCGTTCGAGTAAGTTTCTTTCTTCTTTTTGATTCTTGTTTTTCTCCGTGGGGGCGCGCCAGCGCACCCACTGGGTGTAGTCCCCGAGTTCCAGGCCGGCTGCTGAGCAGGCGGTTCGGAACTCCCTCTGGCGAGTTCCAAACACTTATTTTGTCTGAAATCTTTGTTTGCAGGAGTATCACAACCTCCGCGCCACTACCTTCAACCGCAATGTTGAGGAGTTGAGCAAGCGGAATGCCAACTTATCGGAAAGCCGGAGTAAGTTTTTTCCCTCTCTTCTTCAAGGGGGCGCGCTGGCGCACCCGCGGGCTGTAGTCCCCGAGATTCGGGCCGACTGCTGAGCAGTTGAGCCGGATCTTCCCGGCGATCTTCTTTGCTGACGACTTACTTGTCTCTTTCTTTCGTTCTTTAGGGGACAACACTACTCTTCAGGGGCAGCTGGGTGAAGTTAACACCGCCCTGCGCGCCAAGGAGGAGGAGTGCGGCAAGCTTGCCACGGAGCGCGACCTGCTGGCGGCGCAGCTGGCCGAGCAAAAGGAGCTGCTCAAGAAGGCGCAGGACGAGGCCGAGAAGAAGGAGGCCGCTCTCCTGGCCGAGTTCGAGAGCGAGCGCTCCTCCTGGACTGACAGGGAGGCGATGCTGACCTCCGGCTTCCACGAGATCGAGGATATCGTTGATGGTGAGTTTCTTTCCCTTTCTTCGGGCTTCCGACTGTGTGTCAGGCTGACTTCTGATTTTTCGACTTGCTTCTTCTTGTCTTGGCAGACTTCTTCCCTGGCCACTCGCAGGTAGTCCCTCTGGCCATCGAGGCTGATCGTGAGGCGCGACGGGCAAACGGTGAGGAGATCGCCGCTAATGCCCCCCGGACCATCGATGAGCAGCTTGTGAGCATCGAAGCCCGTCTTCGTCCGTCCCACCGGCTGATGCGCCGGCTTCAGCGTGCCGGCGCCCAGGCGGTTGCCGCCCTGTGGCCAGATACGCCGGCTCTGTGCACCGCCAGCCGAACTGCCGACTGGTTGGAGGTCGCAGCCGGCCGTCTTGAGGCCTGGAAGGGTTCCTCGGCCCGGGCTGGAGCGTGCCGGGCCTTGGAGTTCGTCAAGGCGTGGTATCCGGGGCTAGATCTGGACCGTCTGGCCGCATTCTGGTCAGAGGCCCAGGCCGAGCTGGAGGCTGTGGAGGGCGCCCATATCGAGCGTGCGGCGGCCATCGCCGAGTACACGGACACCAGTGTCTTTGTCCCCGAGCGGGCTGAAGGCGGCGAGGAAGTGCCGCCAGAGTGGTTTGGGATGAACCCGGAATATGGCGAAGACTCGGCGGAGGTGATTGACTCCAGCACCGAGGAAGAAGGCGAGGCGGAGGACGAAGGCGAGACGGAGGTGCCAGAAGACGGAGCAGGCGGCCAGCCTCAGCTCGACCGCGCCTCCAGCAACGAGCCGCGTCGAGAGACGACGACTGCCGCTGGAGGCGATCAAACCGAGACCGCCCAGCCGACCGCCCCGGCGCCCGACACCGCCGTCTCCTCCGATCCTCCGATCCCGGATGCCGCCTCCTAGGCTGCCTTTTTCGCCTCTGTTTATCTGTCTTAGTAATCTTTTTGGAAAACTTTGTTAGATTTGAACAATTCCACCCGCGGGGTGTATCTTGAACTTCTATTCAAAGATTCAGCCAAGGGCCTATGTAAATATTTATCCGATTTCCATCTTTCCTTGCTTACTGCTCTTTAGGCTTTTCCTTTTGCTGCCTTCCTTTAGTCGCTGCCTTGCCAGTCGGACAGCCGCTCTGTGGACTGTCGCTGGGTCAAGTGATTGGCTACTTCGGGAAGGCAAGTACTTGGCCGTTTAGAGTTTCTTTAGCAAGTCGGATAGGAAGCGACAGGCCGACTACCCAAGAGTCGGCCGTCCTTGATAGAGGCTAATAGAAACGGCAAGCCGGCTACTCATGAGTCGGCTTTCTGCTTCAGAAATGCTGGGGGCCGTCTTACGCTATGTTCGTGCTTTAGGTCCTTAGCCATTTTTCGTGTGGGCGCTCGTTCTTCCTCACTCCTGCCCGCCTCACAGTCGCTCTGCGAGCTGCAGCTTTGCCAGGAGGTGGATTAGGCACCACACACTACTTGTCTGACTGCGGGAAGCCCCTCATAGCGCAAGGCGGCGAGTCCCCGGGCCGACTAGTCTGGCCCGGTGCCAAGCGGCTTGTAACGAAAAGTAATGTACTCGAAGGCATACTTCTTATCATACAGATAACAAAAAGGGCAGTCCCCGAGCTCATCTCGGGGGGCCCAAAGTCTTAGTACTTTAATACAAAGGGGTAGTATGATACATACTGCATCAACTGTAAAATCTTCGAAGAAGATTTGCATTCCACGGGCGCTCTGTCTCTTTGCCGGGGTCGTCCCTCTTGCGCGCTCGGGGCTTCTGAGTGTTGATCAGATAGTAGGCGTCATTTCCTAGCACCTTGCTGATGATAAAGGGGCCTTCCCAAGGTGCCGACAGCTTGTGCTGGCCGGCTGTTCGCTGGATTAGCCGGAGCACAAGGTCGCCCTCTTGGAAAGATCTTGGCCGGACCTTCCTGTTGTAGTATCGACACAGACTCTGCTGGTAGATGCTGGACCGGCTGAGTGCCAACAGCCGGCCCTCTTCCAGCAGATCGACGCCGTCTTGACGTGCTTCTTCTGCTTCTTCCTCGGTGTACATGGTGACTCGCGGGGAGTCGAACTCTATGTCCGTTGGGATGACGGCTTCGGCACCATAGACGAGGAAGAAGGGTGTGAAGCCGGTTGACTTGTTTGGAGTCGTGCGCAGACTCCAGAGGACGGCTGGCAGCTCCTCAAGCCAACAGCCGGCAGATTGCTCCAGTGGCACGACGAGTCGAGGCTTGATGCCGGATAAGATGAGGCCGTTCGCTCGCTCCACCTGGCCGTTTGACTGCGGATGGGCAACGGACGCTAAGTCCAGTCGGATGCCCTGTGTCGCGCAGAAACGGGCCAAGGCGCCTTTGGCAAAATTTGTGCCATTGTCGGTGATGATGCTGTGTGGGATGCCGTACCGAGTTGTGATGTCAGCGATGAAGGTCACTGCAGTCGGACCATTCAACTTCTTGATGGGTTTCACCTCCACCCACTTGGTGAACTTGTCCACTGCGACAAGTAGATGAGTCAAGCCACCTCGTGCCGTCTTGAATGGTCCCACCATGTCCAGGCCCCAGACTTCAAAGGGCCAGGCGATGGGGATAGTCTTGAGTGCGGAAGCCGGCTGGAGCGGCTTGGAGCGGAACATCTGGCACCCTTTGCAGTTTTGGACTAATTCCTTGGCCTCTTCCAGGGCGGTTGGCCAGAAGAAACCGTGCCGGAAGGCTTTGGCGACGAGTGCCCTTGAGGCCGCGTGGTGACCGCACTCGCCTTCATGGATGTCTCTGAGGATTGCTTGGCCTTGTTCTGCCTCGACGCAGCGTTGGAAGACGCCAGTAACGCTGCGCCTGACTAGCTCTCTGTTGACTATGCTATAGGCTGCTGCTCGGTGTTGCACTTGCCGAGCCAAGATTTCATCAGTTGGCAGCTCTCTGTTTACTAGGAACCTGAGGATGGGCTGGGCCCATGAGGGTGCTGCTATTTCTTCAACTACCACTAGTGCGACTTGGACAAGGGCGGCTGGGCTGGGAGGCGGCAGGTTGGAGTCCGCAGCCGCTTGCTGATTTGACGAAGTCCCGGGGCCGACTAGAGTAGTCCCCGGGCCGAGCTCTGGAGTCTTTGATCTTGCCACTGCAGTCCCCGGGCCGGGCTCTGAAGTCCCCGGGCCGGCTTCGACTGTGTGTTTCTTGGAGTCGGATCCGTCTTCCTCAGGCGGAGTCGGCACAAAGATTGAATCTGATTCTGGTGACGGCTTGATAGAAGGCTTGAGGAGGCGCCGGAGGGCGACACCAGATGGTATTGCCTGGCGGGTGGAGCCGATTCGTGCCAAGGCGTCTGCTTGGTCGTTGTTGTTCCTTGGCACGTGGAGGAACTCGCATCCCTCGAAGTATCCGCTGAGTTGCTGGACGAGGAAACGGTAGCTCGCCATATTTGCGTCCTTGGCGTCCCAATCGCCAGATGATTGCTGGACCACCAAGTCAGAGTCGCCATAACACAGGATCCGGCGAATGCCGAGTTCTTTGGCAAGCCGGAGCCCGTGGATGAGCGCCTCGTACTCGGCCACGTTGTTGGAGGCGGCGAAGTGGATCTGCAGCGCATATCTGAGCTTGTCGCCCTTGGGGGAAGTGAGGACGACGCCGGCTCCCAAGCCGGTGCGCATCTTGGAGCCGTCGAAGTGCATCCGCCAATGGGTGGAGTCGGGCGCTGGCGGCAGATACTGGGTCTCGGCCCAGTCGACGAGGAAGTCGGCCAGTGCTTGTGACTTGATGGCGGTGCGGGGCTCGTAGTAGATGGTGTAGGGGGCCAGGTCGATGGCCCATTTGGCCACTCGGCCAGAAGCATCTCGGCTTCCGATGATCTCGGCCAGTGGGGCTGTGCAGACCACAGTGATCGGATGCTCCTAGAAGTAAGGCTTCAATTTCTTGGCGGCAAAATGCACGCCGTAGCACATCTTCTGGTAGTGGGGGTAGTTCTGCTTGGAGGCCGACAGTACCTCGCTCAAGTAATAGACCGGTCTCTGGACAGGTAGCGCCTTGCCTTCCTCCTTGCGCTCGACTACAATGACTGTGCTGACTACTCGGCTGGTGGCGGCAATGTATAGGAGCATGGGCTCTTTGGGAGTCGGAGCCGCCAGCACAGGGGGAGTAGTCAACATCTTCTTCAGTTGGAGAAAAGCCTCGTCCGCCTTGGCAGTCCATTCAAAAAAGGTTGTCTTCTTCATGAGCTGATACAAGGGGAGAGCCTTCTCGCCCAGCCGACTGATGAATCGGCTGATGGATGCCAAACAGCCGGTGAACTTCTGCACATCTAACAGTCGTCTGGGTGCTTCCATCCTCTCGATGGCCTTGATCTTCACAGGATTGCACTCTATGCCGCGTTCGGAGACCAGGAAACCGAGGAGCTGGCCGGCTGGTACTCCGAAAACGCACTTCTCTGGGTTGAGTTTGATCTGGAATCGGCGTAGATTCTCAAAGGTTTCCTTGAGGTCCTCCAGCAAGGTTCCACGCTTCTCCGTCTTCACCACTACATCATCCACATAGACGTGGGCATTTCTGCCGAGTTGCTTCAGGAGGCACTTCTGCATGCAACGCTGAAAGGTGGCGCCGGCGTTTCTCAAGCCGAACGTCATGGTCAGGTAGCAGAAGGCTCCAAACGGCGTGATGAAGGCGGTCTTCAGTCTGTCAGCCGGGTTCAGCTTGATCTGGTGATATCCTGAATATGCGTCTAGGAAACTCAACAGCTCGCATCCGGCTGTGGAGTCTATCACCTGATCGATTCTCGGCAGAGCAAATGGGTCCTTGGGGCAAGCTTTGTTGAGGCTCGTGTAATCAATGCACATCCGCCACTGCTTGTTCTTCTTCAGCACCAGTACTGGGTTTGCCAGCCACTCTGGAAAAAACACTTCCATGATGAAGCCGGCTGCCAGGAGCCGGGCTATTTCTTCTCCAACAACTCTTCTTTTTTCTTCTGACAGGCGGCGCAAGGGCTGCCTGACGGGCTTCATATCAGATCGGACGTGTAATTTGTGCTCGGCGAATTCCGTCGGGACACCAGGCATGTCCTTGGGGGACCATGCGAAGATGTCGCGATTCTCACGGAGGAAATCGACGAGCTCGCCTTCCTATTTGCTGTCAAGGCCTGTGCCCATGACAGCGTACCTCTCCGGGTGCTCCGGGTCCAACGGTATCTTCTTTGTTTCTTTGGCCGGCTTGAATGATCCTTCTGCTTCCGACTCCTTGGGGTCGGGCGATAACTCGGGCTGCTTGCCGGCCATCGCCACGACCCGATCAAGAAGCCGTTTCTCAGCCGCGATCACCAAGGACTCGGCCAGCCGACTGCTTTCGGCCGCGCAAGCGGACGACTTCCTGTAGTCGCCGGACACGGTTAGGATTCCCTTGGAACTCGGCATCTTCATCTTGAGGTAGGCGTAGTGGGGGACCGCCATGAACTTGGCCAAGGCGGGTCGGCCAAGCAATGCATGATATGGGCTTTCAAGGTCCACCACCTCAAACCAAATTGGCTCTCGGCGGAAATGATCCTTGTCTCCGAAGAGGACATCTATCAGGATCTTGCCGATTGGTGAGCAGGAAAGGCCAGGGACGATTCCGTGGAACACAGTCCGGCTGCTCTGAAGCTGTCTTCGCTTGATTCCTAATTTCTCCATTGTATCCTTGTACAGGATGTTGATACTGCTGCCTCCGTCTATCAGCACTCGCGAGAAGCGAGCGGCCCGCCTATCCGTGGCGAGTGTGGCGCCTAGGACCAAGGCATAGGAGCCTGGACTCGGCATCACCTCTGGGTGATCAGCTCTGCTCCAACTGATAGGCTTTTCGGACCAATGCATGAACTCTGGAGTACTTGATGCGACTGCATTCACTTCTTGCTGCTGTTGATGCCTGCTGCGTCGGTCATCCGCTACACTGGTGAACACCACATAGGCTCTGTGCTCATCTGGGAATTCGTCTTGTATCGCACCGACTGGTCTGACGGCCGGCTGCTGGGGCGGCTGTGGAGGAGGCGGCCCAGCAGGAGGAGGAGGGAGCAGGCCGTCCCCCTTGGCGATTCTGGTCAGCCAGTGGCATTTCCTGGTGGTGTGGTTTGACGGCTTCGCGCCGCTGTGGAATTTGCAGGGACCATCTAGAGTCTGCTCGTAGGAGAAAGCCGGCAACCAGTTGGACTTGCCGCCCTTCTGCCGCTTCGCCGGAGGCGGTCCCTCCAACTGCTGGTCCTCTACTGTTGCCACTTGCCGACTGCTAGAAGCCGGCTGCGGGGCTTTGCGCTTCTGGTCATTCTGCTGTTGCCGCCGACTGGTGTCTCCAGCCGGAGTTCTTGGAGCCTGAGGGGCGACTTTGCCAGTTGTGCTGACCCGAATCTCCGCCTTCATGGAGGAGTCGGCCGTGGCGTACTTGTCTGCTGTGATCAACAGCTCATCGAGGGTCTCCGGCTCGTCGCAGAGGAGCTTGTGCTTGAGGAGGGTGCCTTCTCTGCACCCGGCAGTAAAGTACTCGATGGCCTGCACCTCGTGCACGCCCTCGCAGGAGTTCCGGAGTTCGCCCCAGCGCGTGAGGTAGTCGCGAGTAGACTCGTCAGGGCCTTGCACGCACAAGGAGAGTTGGCGTGGCTTGGGAGGTCGCTTGTACGTGCTTGTGAAGTTGTGTACGAAAGCCTCGGTGAAGTCGACCCAGCTGTTGATGCTGCGAGGCTTCAGACTGTTCAACCACGTCCGGGCCGAGCCCTGGAGCATGAGCGGGACGTATCTTACGGCAACACGCTTGTTGCCGTTCGCTATGTTGACGGCCGTGGAGTAGTCGATCAGCCAATCTTCCGGCTTCACGGTGCCGGTATATTTGGGCGTGTCTCGGGGGAGCGTGAACCCTTTGGGGAAGGGCTCATCTCGGATGCGGGGTCCAAAGCAGGGAGGACCCAACTCGTCTTCTTCTTCCAGCGCCAGGGATCGGTGGAGTCGGTCGATCCGGTGGCGGGCGTCGTTCTCTCCGACTCCCTCTCGGCGGCCAAGACGGTCGCCGAGAGTCGGATGTTCCACGGGCGGCGGGGAGACTCGCCTTTCTCTGCGAGGAGGGGGAGGCAGGTAGTCGTCCCGCCGTTCCACCGCTTTGGGGCGGCCGTCTTGGTCGCGCTCGATGGTGATGTGAGTCCGACTGTGGCTGACAGCCGGCTCCTTGTCCTTCTTCCCACGGGCCCCGCCAGCCGGCGTCCGGGACGTCGCACCTTGGTCTCGGCGGGGCGGCGGGTCGTCGTTTGGGCGCTGCGGCGCCTCGGTGCGGCAGCCGGCTTCATTCTGCGCGGCAGCCGCGTCGAGGAGCTGCTGAACTCGCTCCGTCATTATGCGGCGCTCTTCGCCTTCGAAGTTGTCGAGCTCGTCTGCCGCCGCCTGGGCGGCATGGATATTCTCTGCGGGCGTGGCATACACAGGGCGACCAGCCCCGAATAGGTTGGCGATTGCCGCGCCGCACTGTCGGACCGCGCCTAGGCGGCTAGGCCCGGTTCGAGCCGGTGAGCCGCCCACGGCGCGATCCATCTCGCGTTGGTAGGCTTCTGACAAGCGCCTCATGCTTGCCAGCTTCTTCGCGCCCTCGACGAGCTGAAGGCGGAGCGCCTCCAGCGTCTCGGCATCGGCGTCTTCCGGAATCGGCGCTGCAAGGTCTCGCAGGGCCGCGTCAAGCGGGTCGTGCGCTCCTCGCCGGAGCGCTCGCCGTGGTCGAGGACGAGGACCTCAGTGACGGTGCTTCCGCCGCTCCCCGCGTAAGAGAGCGGCTCGTCGTAGACCACCACGTTGGTGGGGAACGCGTCGAGCGACGCGGTATCGGAGTCGACCAGCATCGGGTCGGTGGATCCTATGGACTCTAGGTCCGCGGCAGGCTCGCCGGCGATGTAGAGTTGGTCGAGGAGGCCGGCGAGGAGGCTCTCGGGGCCACTCGTGCCTGCGTCGGACGCAGGCTCATCGGAGTGGCGAACCTCGCAGATAAGATCGGCGAGGCAGCTGGCCGCACAGGCGATCTCAGCGCCGTGCAGCGCGTCGGCACAGACGCCATCCGGCGTGCTGGGCTGGCTGTGCTCGCCGAGGAGGAACAGGGTTCCCATCCAGAGCAGATCTCCGAACGATGGTGCACCTCGCCCCATGGTGGGCGCCAAATGTCGGGGATTGGGTACGACATATGCCAAAGGATGGCTTATCATGGTGGGAGCGAGTAGAACGTCGCCGGTGCCTGGAAGCGGGATGAGGCGTAGACATGCACGCCGGCGGAACTTACCCAGCTTCAGGGCTCTCCTAGGAGATAACACCCCTACTGCTGCTCTGCGGGGTCTCCGCATGATCACTATGGCAAAGTGGCTACAATGGTGCTCCTGGAATTGTTTCTGGAGGTAGGAGAGGGCAAGGCTAGCTCTCTCCTTCCAGTGCTATCTGGTCTATCTCTCTGTAGGTCCGAACCCTTTGCATGGGTGCCCGGGGGGGTTTATATAGGCCTACCCCCCGGGGGTACAATAGTAATCCGGCTGGGCGCGGGTCCCAGCCGTCTGTCTCTCAGGCCGCCGTCCTTCCCACCGGCTTCTGGGGCCCGCCGTCTGGCGGGTCACACGGACAGGCTCGATACTATAGCGGCACTCCTGATGACGCTGGCTCGGTCATTGGGTCGTGGCAACAGTGCCGCCGTCTATCGGGCGATCACTGTCGCCATCCCCCATCTTGTCTGGTTAATGGTGCGTGGGGCCCGGGGAAGGGGTCGGCCGACTCTAGGGAGGCCGATTCCCATAGGTCCGTCTTCGGGGCGCTTAGGCCGCCTTCGGCCCACCCACTGACAGGCGGCCCCGCCGCCCTCGGGTCGTACAGGCCGGCGTCGTGGGCACAGTGTGCTGCGCACTGTGGCTGAGGTCAGGGCAGGCATGGCAATAGTGCCGCGCCTCGCCGGAGATCTCCAGCGATACGGTCACTGTAGCCATGCCGGCCCTTCGCAAGCTGGGGGGAGGGGGGAACGGCCATGCCGTGACCGTACCCCGCATCGTCCTTCGAGACGAGGGAGGAGTCATGGGCCGACTCTCCATAGCCGGCCTCTCTGGAGGTCGCCTGTCTTGGAGTCGGCTTATCTTGGAGTCGCCGTCTTGGAGTCAGCTTATCGTGAAGTCGCCGTCTGGGACTCGGCATATTTTGGAGTCGCTCATGGGACTCGGCCTGAGGGGCGCGGCCTGCCCCGATGTCTTAAAAGGTCCTGGGACTCGGGTTGGCCTACCCGTGGCCCATTACTCCGACAACTCGTGACCGGGTTCCACTTCCAAAAATCTCAGCAGACTGCCCAGAGGTTGAGCACACCGGTATTGTACGCACGTTCAAATACAATCATGGTGACTGTCTTCTACGGAAGATAGCAATTTCTCGAGTTCCCACCCGCTCTTGGAATTACAACAACTATGAAGTTGTTGCTATCTTCGACAAGCTTGTTGCCGTCGTTGCTGGTTTGACTCGACGGACATTGCTCAAAAATCAATTTCTATACACGGATGAGTACTGTGATGCAATTGAATACGAGGGCCTCTTGTGTTTGCTGCCACCACTCGTGGCACTGTTTTTGCATGGAATCATTATGATTTTGGTACGTTTGTCTTCCACCGTAATTATAATTGTTTCATCCACATGCATGCGGGTTAGCAAGTTTCCCTTTACTAATTAACCTTCTTCTTGTGTTTCCAAGGTCCTGTGAAAATTCCACCACCTATACTTGAAAAATTTTATAACCAAGGGGGAGATGATGATGGTGATGATCATGAGCATGAGGATGAGCAGCGCCCATATACTCGTTGGCGCCTGGCAACTAATTCCGATGAAACGTGCATTGCAATAGGTTATCGGATGAGGCCAATCATCAAGAATAGTAGTACACTATTTGTACTAGCTTCACATGCTTCGCGCGTCGTGCGGGTGATTTTACTATAGCCATATTGTACTACGTAACCAGCACCTCGAATCCTCGATACTAGTAGTACTATATAGTACTAGTAAGTAGTAGGAGTAGTAGGGTGGCATGGGCCAGAACAAGCATTCACATCCAGGAGTATGGCACACGCCACCAGCACGACTTCCATCTAACATCATATTTCTTGGAGTCCGTGCTAGAGCAATCTCTTCAACCTCATCGTTTCTCTAACTCAGCCATCGAGCGGCGGGCGAGGTGGGGGTTGCCGATAGTCGGTTTCCTCAACTGCGGTCCCACTTGTAAGGCCAACTCCAACACTCTATCAATATATGGATGTACTCTTCTTTCCAATACAAAAACTTGCATCCATTCTACTCCCTCCGTTCTACTATTTGTCAAAATATATATGTATCTAGACATGTTTTATATATAGGCACATCCATTTTTGGACAAATGGAAGTCAAGTATTTTTGAACTGAGGGAGTACACAATAAAATTTTTAAGTTAGCAACTAGTCTAATCCGAGAGCACAACCAAAGATTTGGTCAGGTTCTTCCTCCTTTTGCCGACACGTGGGACATCCAGCATCCACGTCGTGTCATGAAAGAAAATAGACTGGTAGTTGATAAGTTGAAGCCACGAGATGTGCATCTTGGGTTAAACTGTAAATAGAATCTTACTACTCTTGAGTAACTCCAAAAGCGGCCACCGAAGATCTTTCTTGGA